>NC_134700.1:173129845-173419845 GCF_043290135.1 Rhipicephalus microplus | reverse complement strand
GCTCAGCAGGCCATGTATTGCGTATAGCGTTCAAACTTATCACAACTTCAATCCTCGTTTCTCCACATATTCTGGGTTGAAATATAAAGCCGTGGTCTATAGCGCATCAGCGGAGCTTCACTGTTTCTTGTTGCATTCGGCGTGCACATCGTTAAAAGACGATCAACGACCTGACCTTTATTTCCATGCATAGTACGAGACGTTAGGGATAAAAGAAAAATGATTGTTCGTATTCTATGCAAATGATAAAGGTCGCTGTGCGAGCGCCGACGGTCGTAGGTTGAACGTACTGCAATGATTTTTCGATATGATGGATGCTTTCTGCAGCTTGAATTTCGTGAGTTTGCCGACAGCAAACTCGCCTTCTCTTCTGAAGGACTGTGGTTCGCCCGTAGGCTGTGGCAATCTGAGCTTCAGGCCATGAAATGTCTGGCTGCCTCGACACATATAATAGCACTGACAATGAATTTTTTTTCTCGAGCAGCGCTCATGCGCAATGCGAATTTAGAAAAAATAGGTAGTTTTTTTTTATTTCTTTCTTGATACAGAATGAAATAAGACGCAGATACGTGCATGGAGAGCTCGAAACTGGCCGGTGGTATGGGCTAAATATTCGTTACGTGGCACCGCGACTTGTTGGGGGGCGTTCTTTTTTCTTTTCGTGTTAATAGAAACACCACAAGCCTTCCGAGGAAAGGTGCTTTTCGACTCACCGCTACGCATTCATCATTGCTGCCGTGCTTAAGAGTGATAAAAATGCCGTTCACCTAGCCAGAAGACCGCGCGCTAACTATCAAATGGCCTTTGTATACATACAGCGTAGATGGTTTTAAATGCGAAGCATTCTTCGTGAACTTCGGCGACTTTGAGCGTATCTATCTATCTATCTATCTATCTATCTATCTATCTATCTATCTATCTATCTATCTATCTATCTATCTATCTATCTATCTGTCTGTCTGTCTGTCTGTCTGTCTGTCTGTCTGTCTGTCTGTCTGTCTGTCTATCTATCTATCTATCTATCTATCTATCTATCTATCTATCTATCTATCTATGTATCTATCTGTCTGTCTGTCTATCTGTCTGTCTGTTTGTCTGTCTGTCTGTTTGTCTATCTATCTATCTATCTATCTATCTATCTATCTATCTATCTATCTATCTATCTATCTATCTATCTATCTAGCCGTCTAAGGCTTTTAGCTTTCCTGGCCGTTTGGATAATGGTATCGATACCAAACTTGGTATGATATCGTTACGGAAAAGAAGAGACGCCGCCATAATGACGAGGCTGAGGATTAGATATATGCAAAACCAGCGGTAATGGCGTGCCCGGTTGACCAGCGATCGAGCGGAGACAACTCTTCGTCTTCCTCGTCAGGCACACACGCGCGTCGCCCCCTAGAATATCAATATACATGCATGTAGCATAACCCCCGGTGGCACAGGCGCCGTCTCGACGCATTTAGATGTCAACGTCACTAGGAGAGTTGTAGGGCTTCAAGCGCGCAACATGTACAATATCGGTAGCCTGTTGGGCACATGAAGGCAACGGGGTGGCAGGACCAATTTTTTGTTGTTGTTGTTCTCCTATTGTAAGTGGCGCATACCCACTGTGGGGGATTGGCCAAGAATCGAGTGGTTTCAAAATTTACTGTTCAGATTTTGAATGATGGAGGTTTAACAGAAAGATTACCGATAGCCTAGAAAAGTGTATTGCTTAATGTAATGCATGCAAATATTTACATAAACGAATTTATTCTTAGAATAGAGCAATAATATGATTTTATACGTATATAAAAATGTGGACCTGTTAGGATAATGAAACTGGTTAATTAGTCAACCTATTAGTTTCATCAATATAGTCCCGCACGGCCGCGCATACTGTCGCATTAGAGAAACCAGAAATGGAAGCTCCAAAAGACAAAATGACAGGCAGAGATAAGTCAATACCAATACCAGGTAAAGGTACTTCTAATAGGGTTTTTCGTAATGGGTTAAACCACCTGCAGGTCAAAAAGAAATGGTCTATTGTTTTCAGTTCATCACAGAATGCACACAGTGGCGAAGGTGCCTGAGCAGACCTGTGTTTATAGAAATTTAGATTTGGTACCCGCAACGCAGCCTTGTGATAGCTACTTCTTGTTTTCGAGTGCGGCAAAAGTCTCTTCACCAGGGATATAATAAATGGCGATATTCGGTAGAGTTTGTTAGTGCTGAACCTTTAAAGACTTGCATAAGCGTACGTCTGCGGAATCCAGCAGCAGTCACATAAGCGGATGATGGACAGAGTGGTAGAATTGGTTCGCTGATTGACGACTTAGCTAAGGAATCGGCTGTTTCATTTAAAAACAAACCTTTATGTCCAGGCACCCAAACTAATCGTACTTTTCTCAAATGCGCAGGTACTAGAGCACGGAATGCCTTTGTTACTTGATTATCAGCACCAACAGAAAGTGCCGCACAGAGAGATAGGGAATCTGTTATTATGACAGCTGATGTAATTGCTGTATCTAACTTGCGTAAGGCGAGCACCACTGCCAGAAACTCAACCACAAAAACGGGTATGAAATCGGGTAGTCGAAGGGAATAAACCCAATTTAAAATCGGGCTGAAAATGCCAACCCCTGACTTTTCGTCGTATTGCGATGCGTCTGTAGCAATAATAACGTTCGTTGTAATATGGCCCAGGTGATCTTGTAGTAAACCATCCAAAATATTATGGGGAAGTAATTTGGCATTATTAGGAAAAATGTCGTCGAATTGAATTTCCACCGGGGCTAAATTATCACGACTCGGCATGATGTCGCTTATACGTACGTTTAGAGGCTCCAGTAAATTTTCCACAAATATAATTTGTGGCGTGTGAAATCGCGCCCATCTAGCAGAAAAAAATGATTCCAGGGTGGAAATAAAGGCTATTTATTAATGTCGTAATGGTGATTCATAAATTCTTAAGAATGTCTGAACAGTAAGAAGGTGAATTCTACAAGAAAGCAGAGGGACCCTCGATTCGAGATACAACACATTGTTGGCAACTGTTTTGGGAAGGCCAAAGCATAAGCGCAAAGCTTCTTTTTCCAGAAGAATTAGAGGTCGCAACTTGTAATCTGGAACTCCAGAGAAAAGTACACATCCTAATTCCAAAATGGGACGAACGTACATGCGATATATCATTACCAATTTGTCTCTTCTCATACCTATGCGGTAGTTGCTTAGCCTCCGTAATATGCCAATGGCCCGCACTCTTTTTCCGGCGATATATTCGATATGAGGTCGCCAGTTAAGCGATGTGTGATAAATTACTCCAAGGTATTTAACAGATTCCAGCTTTGGTATGTCCTCATGGTGGTAAGACAGAGGGATGTTCACAGAGTATTGCGGCGGGAAAACAAGGAGGGCACTCTTACTCGGATTAAGTAAAAAGCTGTTGCCATCGAGCCAGCTCCCCAATATATTAAGGTAAGTCGGCAGCCGTTTATATAAGGTCTGAATGTTATCTGCCATTGCAAAAAATGCGATATCGTCTGCATAAACATTAGTGGGCTTGTCAGCAGCAGAGAAGGCAACATGCTCAGTAATCCGCTTTGCCTTGCAATACAGGTCTTGGCGATTCTTCTTGGTGAAAGCCCTGCGGTATCCACCGTCTTTCCGGGGCTGGCTCGGGATGATGACGTCACCTCGTCTGGCTGGCCTGGCGAAGCCTGGTTATCATCACCTGTGGACGATCGCTGCTGCATCGAGGAAACAACGCCCCTTCTCATCTTAGCGTCCACGTGGAATCAACGCCGAGTGACGTCGGTTCCCGTGATCGCTTCGGAGCCTTTAAATCCACGGGCAGTCTCATACCATGGCAGTGGGCTTGTCAGCAGCAGAGAAGGCAACATGCTCAGTAATCCGCTTTGCCTTGCAATACAGGTCTTGGCGATTCTTCTTGGTGAAAGCCCTGCGGTATCCACCGTCTTTCCGGGGCTGGCTCGGGATGATGACGTCACCTCGTCTGGCTGGCCTGGCGAAGCCTGGTTATCATCACCTGTGGACGATCGCTGCTGCATCGAGGAAACAACGCCCCTTCTCATCTTAGCGTCCACGTGGAATCAACGCCGAGTGACGTCGGTTCCCGTGATCGCTTCGGAGCCTTTAAATCCACGGGCAGTCTCATACCATGGCAGTGGGCTTGTCAGCAGCAGAGAAGGCAACATGCTCAGTAATCCGCTTTGCCTTGCAATACAGGTTAGTAGGTACTTTCCTGCCCCCTGTTATCGAAGTGATAACCGATTCCTGCTGCTGCTGCCTTGCCCACTGTGTCTTAAACTTCTTTTTGCTTGCGTCACACCTATACCTGTTGATCTGTTGGTTTGCGGTGACGTTGAAGCTAATCCTGGTCCCCTTACGGAAAAGGAAATGCTATCTCAGCTTCTCGCTGGCCAAAAAACAATGAAAGCAGCTATTGAGAACGTACAGGCCAACCAGAAAGATTTAGTTGAAAAATTTGGCACGCTAACAGAACGAGTGGATGCCATTGAGCGTCACATGAATAAATTTTCTGCATTGCCTCAACAAGTGAAAGTACTTGAGGATACTATGACTCAAATGCAGCAAAAATTAGCATTCCTTGAAGGTAAAGTTGATGATTTTGAAAATCGGAGCCGTAGAAATAACCTAATCATTTATGGACTAAAGGAATCCCCTAGGGAAACACCTCAGATGCTCCAAGATAATGTCGAGGAAATCCTCGAAAATACATTAGGTATAAAGGCAATTACTGTTGAAAGATGCCACAGGCTTGGACGCATAGTTGAAAACAAAGACAGACCAGTTATTCTAAAGTTTATTGATTATCGTGAGAAGATGTCTGTTTTGAAGGTTAGGCACAAGTTAAAGGGCTCTGTATTGTCCTTTTCTGAAGATTTTTCATACAGGGTTCGTGAGGCACGCAGAAATCTGTGGAAAAGTTCCGAAAAAGAGAGAGAAAACGGTGCTAAAGTTAAGCTACTCTACAATCGACTGAGTGTGGATGGGAACTTGTTCAGTTGGGATGAATCGAAAAATGCACGTGTTAAGCTAAAGAAGAATGAAAAATGACGGGATATGTGCAGTGTACCGTCGCTGAAAATACTAAATTTAAACTGTAGAAGTGTTATTAGCAAAACCACAGAATTAGAAGGAACCCTCCTGGCCTATAGTCCCCATATTGCTATCCTAACCGAAACATGGTTGCACGATAACATACTTGATAGTGAATTTGTTCCGCGGGGCTATCGTGTGTACCGTAAAGATCGTGGGAGTAGAGGTGGTGGAGTGGCGATCCTGTTTAGACAATCATTGCAAATTACAAAAATGCATGACATACGTAACGTCGAGGGCATATTTTGCAAAGCATATTACGGAAAGACCAGGTACGTTATTGGGGCTATTTATCGCCCACCCAATTCCTCCATGGATGTTCTGGATGAACTACACAACTACCTCGCCGCCCATGTGAAACCTGAGGATCGGATTATTCTAGCTGGAGATTTTAATTTGCCTCATGTTAGTTGGTCATCTTTCTCTTTGCAACAACCTAACTATAAAATTGGTGAAAGAATGATCGATATAGCGTTTTCTTTTGACTTGATGCAAATCGTTGACAAATGCACTCGAATACACGCGAGTTCTTGTTCAATTCTAGACCTTTTTTTCATTAGTGGCTCAATCTCTGCCCAAGCTAGCTGTTCTGTTCTCCCTGGAATATCTGATCATCAGGCTGTGATACTTACGCTTACTAATGTTGTTTTAAAGAAAAATTGCAAGGTGGTCTCGTTCCCAAACTTTTCACGTGCTGATGACACCTCAATATTGGATTTACTAGCATTTGAATTTGATTCTTTTTCGAGTTGCACTGCTGATATTCATTATCTGTGGAAGCGTTTCAAAGACCTTATAAATGAGTGTATTGATAGATTTGTTCCTCGTATTGTAAAAAAATCGAAAGGAAAGAACCCCTGGATTTCTCGGGAAACGTTGCAGTTGCGAAGACGGCTCAAACGTTTAAAAAATCAAAGACGGTGCTCTAAAGACGTAGGTATCCTCCAGCAAAAAATTTCTGAACTTGCTTCTCAAGTGAAAGCAAATGTTGTGTCTGATAAGGAACGCTATTATGGCCAACAACTTCCGAGTCTCATGTCTTCGTCTCCCGAGAGGTTCTGGAGTTTAATTTCGCCTAATACTGTGACTACTGATGTTTTTGTAATTGATGGTGTTGAAACTAGTGATTCATTTGTTATTTCTAACGCTTTCAATGATCATTTTAAATCTGTTTTTACGAGGGATAACGGTGTCCTGGAAACATTTGATGTGGCAAGCCCACCCCTTCCGGATATCATCATAAGTGAAGAGGGAGTTCTTAATCTGCTTTTAAAACTGGATGTTAAGAAATCTTCAGGTCCGGATGGAATACCGAATGAGTTCTTAAAGCGCTACGCACAATGGGTTTCAAAGTACCTAACAATTCTCTTTTCTAAATCTCTGAAAGATGGTCAAGTTCCGGATGACTGGGTAACTGCTAAAGTCAAGCCCTTACATAAGAGTGGAGATCCCCATTCTGTTACTAACTATCGGCCGATCTCATTAATTTCAACTTCCTGTAAACTCATTGAGCATATAATACATAAGCACATTTCAGACTTCCTAGATAAGCACAATATTTTGTCAGATTCACAACACGGATTCAGGAAAGGATTTTCTACTTGTACTCAGCTGGTAACAACAGTACATGATTTTGCGCTATCTATAAATTCCGGAAAACAGGTAGATGCAATTTTTATGGATTTTGCTAAAGCTTTCGATACGGTCTCACACAATAAATTACTCTTCAAACTTGATTTAATTCTTAAAAATACCCAGCTTCTAAACTGGATTTCTGGTTATCTTTTGAATCGAAAACAATACGTCTCTTTCAATGAACATTGTTCTCGTACAGTACCGGTTGACTCGGGAGTGCCCCAAGGCTCCGTGCTTGGGCCGCTCTTCTTTTTGTTGTTTATAAATGACATATCACATGATATACCTGTAAAAGTCAAGTTATATGCGGATGACTGCATTCTATACTCGGAAGTTGAAAACCATACCGACCAAATTCATTTAAACGACGCATTTCAAAAGGTCATTCGTTGGTGTGATAAATGGCAGATGTCAGTTAATTTTAAAAAGACTGTTTTCATGAAAATTTCCCACAAACGTACCCCTCTTCATTTTGCATATTCAGCCAATAATGTTTTTTTGCAGGAGGTACAACACTACAAGTACCTTGGTCTTTGGATTTCGAATGACCTAAACTGGACAAGACATATTAATACTGTAATAAGCTCGTGCAATTACAAGCTATTTTATCTTAGACGAGCTCTCAAGCTTTCAACCCCCGCCGTTCGCCTTATTGCTTTTAATGCAATTGTTCAACCTTCTTTAGATTATGCTTCCATAATCTGGTACCCTCACACCAGAAAAAACATTAGCGAAATGGAAAAAATTCAAAAGAGAGCTGTTAGATTTATTTATAACAGTTTCGGCCGCACTTCAATAACACGTTTATTATCAAAAGCCAATCTTTCAACACCTACTCAAAGGAATAAAGTATTAGGATTGAAATTTTTCTTTCAGTTAGTTAAAGGTTATTATAAGTTAGACTTATCACACATACTTAATTTCTCCACGGGATATGCCACAAGACAGAGGCATTCCCTTACAATAACCCCATTCTCCACCCGTAATAACACGTTCAAATATTCATTTTTTCCGAGGACAATCATCGAATGGAATAACCTTAGTAATGAAGTTGTTTCCCAGTCTTCCTTGAATCTTTTTGCTGCGCAGCTCCAGCAGTGAGTGTCTGATATGTGATCCTGCTTTTTATTTCTATCACTGTAGCAATTCCCCACTCGTGACCAACTTGAATATAGCGCTGATTTCATTATATGCCCTTATGACTGTTCATTGCAAACCATTGTCTTTTTGTGTACATACCTCACCTGTTTTATATTTACTTGTTTGCCGATTTGTTAATTTAGCAAATGTGTATCCACCCTGCTAAAACCCTATGTTAGGGTTGCAGTATTCATAAATAAATAAATAAATAAATAAATAAATTAGTTGTTATATCCTGTTTACGTGGAATGGGGCTCATTAGTAAATTAAATAGCACCGGGGAAAGCACCGAGCCTTGCGGTACTCCTCTCGTTTGGGTATGAGTAGATGATGAAAACCCATCTTTAAAACAATAAAATTTTCTGTCTGCAAGAAAATTGTGAACCCACGCTACTATGTATGATGTAAAATCAAAGTACTCTAATCGATCTATCAAAATAGAGTGCTCCACGGTATCATATCCTTTAGCGATGTCTAAGGTAACTAAGGCTGCATATTTTTTATGCAGCCGAGCTAATTGAAGTCGACTCTCTAAATCAACGTGGGCATCCCAAATCGAACAACCAGCCCTGAACCCAATTTGACAGGGACTTAGAATTGACCTCATGGTAATAATTTCATTAATTCGTATATTGATGATTCTCTCAACCAATTTCACTAAGTTTGATGTCAGTGCGATCGGCCTTGTGCTATCCAACGTGTATGCATCATTTTCATTTTTTAGCAACAATACAATTTTGGAAAAATTCCATTCTGGAGGTATCCATGCGTTCCCTAACGAATAATTCATTAGTTCTCGCAAAATATTAGGCGATCCCTGGAGTAAACATTTCAACATAGAGTTCGTAATCCCGTCTGGTCCGGGAGCCGTCCTCGGTAAGCATGATACTGTCTGACTCAATTCAGCTAAAGAAACTTCTGGAAATTCATGCAAGTTTACCAGAACGGACTGAATAGCCAAAAAATTTGCAGTGAAGCGGCGTTCTAAACCTTGCGCTATGTCTTCTAGAGAGGTGTTCATTTCTTCCGGCGTGAAGACACATGACTGCAACGCTAAAGGTGCTGGCAGTACTTTTCTTGTCCGAAGATAAGCGAACAAACCACGCTTATTTTTAGATTTAGAAAGATGATCAAAATGTCTACTGTCGTATTCTTCTTTCGCGTGGTTCACTGTACGCTTAAATACGCCAGCAAGGAATTGATAGTCCTTCCAGTTTGTTGGGCTCTGATTAAGAAGAAGTTTTTTTCGAGCGGCTTTTCGTCTTCTATAATCGCGCGTACACTCATCATTCCACCAACGAGAGGAGGATCGTTTATTGGATGGAATAAAAAATTTGGAATTTTTTCTAGATCCCTCCAGCATTGAACCAATCGTAGATGCAATCTCCTTAGTACTGGCATTTCCAAGCTTGGAAATGGCAGAACGAAGGCAGGTTTGAAATTTGCTATGGTTGATGTATGTGCGTTTTGACTGATCTAAAGTTATTGTTGGACAAGTAATGTGAAAAACTACAGGAAGATGGTCACTGTTAGTTGCCGAATCCAGAACAGCCCATGAGAAAACCTTGATTGCATTGGAGCAAAACGTTAAATCCAATACTGGGCTAGTTTGACCTCGGAAAAATGTTACATGACCTTTATTCAGACAGGAGAGGTTGTGATCAATAGTCCTTTCCCACAGTCGCCTACCACAAGAATCTGTCCTTATACCCCAAGACAAATGTGAATTAAAGTCTCCTGTGAGGCAACTTCCTTTCTACATGCTGCCAAAACGCTATCAAGATAACGCGTACTTTGCACACCGGAGGGGAAGTAAAAGTTTACAATATAAAAAGGATGACATCTTGGGAGACAAAAGTCTAATGCTAATATTTCACAATCCAAGTCTAACATTCTAAAAGAAATTTTCGCCCTATGGCATAATTTACTTGATACAAGGATCATTAAACCACCACCACGTGATGGGCGATCTAATCGAAAAGAACGATAACCTGCAAGATGTAAATTGTTATCCGGTGTCAGCCAAGTTTCTTGAAGAATTATAATATCAAGATTAAAATTATTGCAAAAGTAATGTAGGTCGGTTGAGGCTGAGAATATAGAACGGCAGTTCCACTGTAGTACCCTCAACTGACCTATGGTGTTGAGCGCACCACAGAGGCGCATGTCGCGCCCTTGTTAGCATTTTCACGCGAAATAGCTGATTCATTCCGTTTAGATTTGGACTTGAGATTTGTGAAGATAGGGGATCTGGTACGTTTATTAGTTCGTATATCGAGTTCCATATCTGTAGCAGTACTTGTGCTCGGCTGAGGCGAATGTCGGTCCAAGTGCACCTGTGTTCCTGACTGCTTAGCCTTGCCTGCAGATGCAGAAAGTTCGTCAAACACTACATTGCGTAGCTGTGTGGCATCGCTGGTAATGTCTAATACTGCTGGTTCTGTACTAGGCTTTACTGTTTGTTCAATCTGACTTGAAAGAATTTGCACCAAACAGTCGGAAAGGATAGATATGAGTTTATCCATTGCCTTACTCACTGCTTTTTCCACAGCAGTTTCAATAGCCTGCGATAGGTTGGAGTCCATACTGGAAGTGCAGCGCCCTGTAATACCAGAGTATCCAAAAGCCCTGTCTCTAACTATGTCAATGGCTTCCCTTCGAGAACAGCGGTGGCGGTCAATAACTTCAAGGATTTGAACCTCCCGGGAACGAGCGGAACAGTCATCGGCGCAGTGACTGCCCCCACAAAGACAACACTTTTCTGCTGTTGCAGTACGCTTGCTTGAAGGATGGCTCTCTCCGCAGGTGCTACAACGAACGTTAAATTTACAACCTCCCGCACTGTGGCCGAATCTCCAGCAGTTCTTGCATTGAATCGGACAAGAAGCGAGGGGTTCTACTCGGAAGATCAGTGGCCATAATTTTATTTCTGACGGGCATTTTGTGCCCACAAATGTCGCTATGACAGATTCGGTTGGTACCCTCTCATTGTCGACTAGGCGATTACACCGGTAAATTGAAATACGCCTGCTCCAGAAAGCCTGTCTAGGGTCTCAGCTGGACTCAGCTTGGAGTCGACTCCCCGTACAAGGCCTTTGGTACATGCAAGGTGAGGTGGAATAAAAGCACTCACCGGGGTAGCAGCAAAGGAGCTGCATTTAAGAAGATCCTGCACACAGGTCTGATTCGGCGACCTACACAGGATACCTCCTCGCCCAAATAGGCGGAGATGTGTGATGGTCTGGAAATGATTTGAAGTTGTCTTGAGTTCTTTTTGAACCGCCAGAGGGTTTGTAAGTCTGATAAAGCCTCCATTTGCAGGTACCAGTGCCACGGGAATACTTTCAATACCACTGCGGAAAAAGGAGCCTAGTGGTAATTCATTAGACGGCAGGGACGCTGACCAGGCGGATCGCGCCTGGCCAGGAGAAGTAGTCGACATGAGCGCTAGAGATACATTTAGACTCAGAAACAGATAAACTATAAAATCGCACTCTAAGACAAAAAGTTAAAACCACTCAATCCTCAGCCAAGAACACCCCAGTAGGTTGAGCACGGGCAAGCCAGGCTGCTCCAGGTTTCTTCTTGGCAGCGCCGATTTCATATGTTACAGGAGTAACCACACGAAGGACTCGGTATGGGACTGTGTAGCGAGTAAGCAGTTTTTCCCACAAGCCAACTTGACGGGTCGGAGACCAGAGCAGTACCAAAGAACCGGGCGGAAAGTGTACGTCGCGGTGTCGTTGGTCATACAAGCGCCGTTGCTTCTCTTGAAGGGTCAAAAGGCGAGTACGGTTGATTTCACGTGCATGAGTGGCCCGAGTGATAGCGTCCAGGGCATATTCACTGGTCGGTACTCCAGGGGACGGTATGACGGTGTCTAGAGGCAATGTTCGTCCTCGGCCAAACAGCAGAAAAAATTTAGAGTAACCGGCAGTGTCATGGCGCGAAGAATTGTAGGAAAATGTGACGTACGGCAATGCGAGATCCCAGTAGGTGTGGTTGGTAGAAACATACTTAGCGAGCATGTCCGTAAGAGTTCGATTTAGACGCTCCGTGAGTCCATTGGTTTGTGGGTGGTATGACGTTGTCAGCTTGTGTCTCATTTTACAGGACTGCAAGATGTCGGCTAAGACCTTCGACAAAAAGGTGCGGCCATGGTCTGTAAGCAGCTGCCGTGGGGCTCCGTGTTGCAAAATCACGTCCTTGAGGAAGAAGTCGGCGACATCTGTGGCGCAGCTTGTTGGGAGAGCTCGTGTGATGGCATAACGCGTGACATAGTCGGTGGCCACGGCTATCCACTTGTTAACCGAGGAAGACAAGGGGAAAGGGCCAAGTAGGTCCAAGCCAACGCGGAAAAACGGTTCTGACGGAATATCAAGTGGTTGAAGGCGTCCGGCGGGAAGTGTCGATGGCGTTTTGCGGCACTGACATTTCTCACAAGCTGCAACATATCTTCTGACTGAGCGTGCAAGCCCTGGCCAGTAGAAGCGTTGGCGTATTCGGTCATAAGTGCGTGACACACCAAGGTGACCAGCAGTCGGAAGGTCATGAAGTTCATGTAGAACTTCCGAGCGAAGGTGTTTCGGAATGACAAGCACCAGAGCCGGTCCATCCGGCTCAAAACTTTGGCGGTATAATACACCATCGTGGAGCACGAATGAGCGATCGGACTGACTGGAATATGATGATTCGAAGCGCTCAATGATAGCACGCAAGGACGCATCATAGCGCTTCTCGTCACCGATGCATGTCATTTGCGAAAGGGTCAGTAAAGAAAAGAAAGTCATTTGCGAAAGGAAAAAGACGCAACGCTCGGTGTCAGTGGCATGCATAGTGCTCGACTCGGTGACCGGGTAGCGCGACAGGCAGTCTGCGTCCTGATGTAGGCGTCCGGACTTGTACGTCCCCATAAAGGTATACTCTTAGAGTCACAGAACCGAGCGCCCGAGCCGGCCAGTAGGATCCTTCAGTGACGTAAGCCAACATAGCGCATGATGGTCAGTTATCACAGAGAAATTAGTGCCATATAAATATGGGCGGAACTTTGAGACTGCCCAAACAAGAGCAAGACATTCACGCTCCATAATAAAATAGTTGCGCTCAGCAGCTGTGAGGAGGCGGCTAGCGTAGGCGACAACTCGGTGGTGTCCGCGTTGGCGCTGAGCTAACACGGCTCTGATTCCGTGACCACTTGCATCGGTTCGAACTTCCGTCGGAGCGAATGGGTCAAAGTGAGCCAATATGGGTGGAGTCGTCAATAGCGTGATTAGGTGAGCAAAAGCAGCAGCTTGGTCGGTACCCCACGTAAATGCGGCGTCTTTTTTTAGAAGCTCTTTGAGGGGTCGAGCGATGGTTGCGAAATCTTTCACAAACCTTCTAAAATAGGAGCAAAGTCCTACAAAACTCCGGACGTCTTTGGCTGATTGGGGTACAGAAAAACTGGTGACTGCACGAATTTTCTGGGAATCCGGCTGCACACCAGAGGCGTCGAAAAGGTGGCCCAACACTGTAATTTGCCGGCGTCCGAAGTGGCACTTTGACTAGTTCAATTGGAGGCCTGTAGTGTGGAATATGTCGAGAATAGCTGATAAACGCTGAAGGTGGATCTCAAATGTTGGGGAATATACAACGACATCGTCAAGATAACAAAGACATGCTGACCATTTGAACCCTTGTAGCAGAGAGTTCATCATGCGCTCTATCGTGGCAGGGGCGTTGCATAGCCCAAACGGCATAACCTTGAGCTTATATAGGCCGTCTGGAGTTACAAATGCAGTCTTCTCTTGGTCTTTTTCGTCGACAGCAATCTGCCAGTAGCCGGAACGTAGGTCTATTGTGGGAAAGTACGGGCGCCGTGGAGACAATCGAGAGCGTCATCGATGCAGGGCAAAGGGTAAACGTCCTTTTTGGTGATTCTATTCAGATGACGGTAATCCACGCAGGAGCACCACGTGCCATCTTTCTTTTTGACGAGCACAACGGGAGACGCCCAAGGGCTCGAAGAGGGTTCAATAATTCCTTTGGCTAACATCTTAGTGACTTCTTGTTGAATTATTTTACGCTCGGTTGTAGACACCCGGTATGGCCGCCGATGAATGGGATGAGAATCACCTGTGCTAATGCGGTGCTTCACGGGTGAAGTCTGGCCGAGTGGACGGTGGTTGATGTCGAATATGTCGCGGTATGAAGCCAGAAGGCGGTACAGCGTGGTTGACTTCTCAGGTTTGAGGTCCGGGGCGATCATGGAGCGTAAGGTCGCATCAAGGAACGTGGCATCCTGCGAGTGATGTGGGTGCTCGGGACATACTTCTGCCGTAAAACAGGTGACGTGGTCGTCAATTAAGGGCCTTAGTGTGTCGACCGAAATTCCTTGGGGTAGCTCTTGTTTTATGAAACCGAAATTGATAACAGGTAAATATGTTCGGTTAAACGCCATGCTTACGACAGAGTGTGGGACAGTAATGTCACGTGCCAGGAGAACATCAGTAATTGGCGTCACGATATAATCACCGTCGAGCACGGGAGAGGGTGTTGCCAATTCGATGAATGTGAGAGCTTTAGGCGGTATCCGGAAGAAGTCAGTGGTGCACAAGCTGTTCGGGAGTTCAGGGTGAGAATCCGGGAGAAGAGGAAGTTCTAGGCAGAGAGTACCGGCGGCACAATCGATGAGGGCAGAATGCGTCGATAGGAAGTCCATGCCGAAGATTAGTTCGTGGGAGCAATTTTCAAGCACCGTGAATAAAACGGGAACATGGCGGCTGGCAATACTAACACGAGCGGTACACATTCCAGTGATGGCCACAGTTCCACCATCAGGGACACGGAGGGCTTTAGTTGCTGCAGGCGTGAGGACTTTTTTGAGCAGGTGACACAGATGAGCACTCATTATGGACCCTTGAGCTCCGGTATCGACTAACGCCGTCAAAGAAATACCGTCCACATACACCTCAATCAAGTTCGTATCAGTGGGGAGCGTCAATGGAGGATTTGGATTATTCGCAAGCGATGCAGCACTACCTCCCGGAGCGGCATGATCTAGTTTTCCGTCCGAGAGGATCCATAGTTGACCGGTGACGGATAGCGGCGTGGTTGGGGCGATGGGGAACGGCGGCGTTGAGGTGGCGGCGAACGAGCAATAGAGCGGCTGTTGGTGATGTCGGAAGAAGGGTACCCACGACTGGGCGAATAGCGACGGGAATCCTCGTATGGTCGATTAGAGGAAAATTGGCTTCAGTTTGAGGGCGTCCAAGTGCTGCGGCAGTAGCGGGAGATATGGCCAACTCGGTGGCAGTGGAAGCAGATCGGCTTGTCGTCTGCAGTTCTCCATTCCGCCGGATTGCGGGATCGCGGAATAAAGTAAGCCATGGCGTGGTGCATTTGTTGTCATTGCTCTGGAGACGGGTCGGGAGGCAGAGCAGGCCACAGGAAAACCAAGCTTTGCAATTTCCTGCCTCACGACGGCTTGAATAACGGAGACCGGCGGAGGCGTTTGTGCGGCGTCATGGTCGAGCGGATGTGGAGGAAATGGTGCCGGACTTGACGCCTAAAGCTCCCATCGAACTATTCGTGTGACGCTGTCCTGCATGGGTGGTGCGGCACTGAGATCGGTGCAAGTGGATGTAACAGCCGTGTTTGGAAGCCGCGTAAATTGAGGCAGAACACGGCGGCTTCTGGCCATTTCGAAGCGGCGGCATTCCTTGATAGTAATATCTACGGTCGTGACGTTAGTGTAGACGAGCAAATTGAAGGCGTCGTCCGCGATGCCCTTAAGTATGGGACCCACCTTATCACTCTCTGTCATTTGCTCGTCGACTTTTCGGCACAACGCGAGCACATCCTGTATGTACGAGAAATACGACTCTGTTGACGACTGCACACGAGTGGCGAGTTCTTTTCGCGCTTCTATTTGGCGACCGGATAGGTCTTCAACGATGACGCGTAGTCGCTCCTTGAAGGTATCCCAGCTAGTGAGCTCGGTCTCATGGGCGTCGAACCAGACCCGTGGGGTGCCGTCCAAGTAAAATATTACGTTGGCGAGCATCATGGTAGGGTCCCATCGGTGTGTGTGGCCAACACGCTCGTACTTACGGAGCCAGTAGTCGACGTCGAGCCCAGGTTGTGCGGAGAATGTACCGGGATCACGGGGGGTGGGCATCGTCAGGTATGTAGTGGCTGGAGCTACAGATGGGGACGCTGACAGGCTGTTGTCATTGGTAGCCATGGCCGGACACTGAATGGTGTGACCACTGCGAAGCTTCGTGGTGAAGACGGGGAACGTTCCACCTCCACCAAATATGTTACGGAAAAGAAGAGACGCCGTAACGACGAGACTGGGAATTAGATATATGCAAAACCAGCGGTAATGGCGTTACCGGTTCACCAGCGATCGAGCGGAGACAACTCTTCGTCTTCCTCGTCAGACACACACGCGCGTTGCCCCCTAGAATATCATTATACATGCATGTAGCAATATACCATGACTGTATGACGAACATAACTGGCTAGTCATACCGTGAAAATAATAACATTCATGTCATAAATGTCATGATCTACATGTCATGGTCTTGCTGCTCTTGCAGTAGTTTCATTCACATGATATGTTGCAAAACTGGCATGGTGTGACAAGACTCCATGGCGAATACAAACGACAGACCCTGACATCAAAATCATGACATGCGTGTCATGTACCAACATGATGACTACATGCCATGTTCATGATACGCTCGTGGCCATTTTGCTAGTTTTTCATGAACTTAATTTGGTATTACGTGACGCGAACGGACGACATAGGTACATGACACGTCCAAACATGATCATGAGGACATGCGTGTCGTGTAACAACATGATTACGTCACACACTTACGATGCGCTCGCGGCCGTTTCGCTATCTTCACATATGCGAGAATTTGTTATTACGTCACGTGAATGGATGACGAAGGCAAGTGATTGGTACAAACATGATAATCCTGAGATGCGTGTCATGTAAGAACAATAATACACGCCGTCTCAAGGCGCCCACGCACGCACGCCGCTGGTGTTCGTATTATCGCGTCACGCCAGCGGTGCTACGCCTGGTGCCAATATCCCCCTAGTAGAGATCAGTGGATCCGCCCACTGACCTTCATTGTGGATCGACATGCCTTATACTCGTAGGTGCGTGCCACGCTGCGTTGCTTTGACGCATGCGCGTTTGAGCGCACACGGCGTCCCTCCGTCACGAGGAGAGGCAGACGCGCTGCTGTCTAAGTAAAGTTGTCGGCGCGAAATGCAGCATGTCGCCTTCCGCGCCGGTTGCCACTAGGTCACGCCGACGGGCGCTGGTCACACCGGTCACGCCTGACGTCACACTATAGAGTGCTCGCGTTATGCTAGCGTGGCGTCACTGCACTCAGCCTGCGCGTGCGTCAACGTTGCGTCGGAGTATATTGTGCCTTTCATGACGCGCTCGCCACCGTTCCGCTAGCTTCACATGTACGAAATTTGGTATCATGGGAAGTGAATAGACGACGAAAGTAAATGACACGCCCAAACCTGATATTGATATTATGCGCTTCATGTAAAACATGAGTACATGCTTCGCTCATAGCGTTCTCGTGGCCGTTTCACTCGTTCCACATATACCAAATTTGGTATTGCGTGACGTGAATAGACGATGAGTGTAAATGACATGTGCAAACAATATACTGATATGGATTTTTTGTAGACATAACTAAATGCAACGCTAGCACGTTCGCAGCCGTTTCACTAGCTTCGTATATACCAAAATTGGTATCAGGTGACGTTAATAGATGACGGAGGCACATGTAACGTCCACACATGATAATCATGGCATGGAAGTCATGTATGGCATAATTTATTTCCACCTCTTAACGTTGTTGCTATTTTAAAGTGACCTATCACCCTGCCTCATTCGTACTTCGCATATCATCAATTCCCGCTGTACGTGAGATCCGCCAATTTTTTTCAGTGAGCTGCAAATACGTCAGCATCTTAAAACGGCAGAAAAAAAGGCGCAAAAGACTTACTTATAAATTTATCAGCTTGTTTTTTAGCATCATGCAAAATATTCACTAATGTAATTTGGAATAGAGTAAGAGGTACACTCGGCGTTAACGAAGCTAAGGAACGCGCTAACTTCAGTTATGAAAAACATGCTCCGCGATGGAACCAAAGGTGCACGTGGTTTGTCAAGTAACTAAAGAATTCACTGACTACAAGGAGCCCCTTCGTACTCAAAAGCAGATATACTTTTTATATTTTTATCGGGATCTAACACACTCAGTAAGGCTGCTAATCTCAGTCAAATACACATGAGAATCATTATCCATGACATTAGTCAGCTGCCAAGCTATAACATACTTCATTTGTTTACACAGTACTTGTCCTTGAACTGTCGTGCCATCATGTCATTGTGACGAAACAGCTCTAGCGTGTGGTTCAGGAGTGTGCAGAATATAAAACTCAAGTGTCAGTGGCCTCATGAAATTTAGTTACCTACCTACTTTCTTTCCATGCATGGAAGACATCAGAAGTCTTTCGGAGGCTTGTTGACGTAATGTGGCGTGAATTCGAGTTGTTTGTTATTGTATCAGGGTCTTTACATCTGCCGAATAATTGAAGTATTCCTACCTCAGAATATCACGCGAACAGAGTCACATGTATAAGCTTCGACGATGGTCGCGTCACTCGTTCCTCACTGAATCTGCGTGTCGATGATTGTCCGTAGTGGCAATAAGAGAGACAAACACAAAACTCAGTTAGCTCTAGTTTGTAAAAAATAAAAACTCCAGAAATATTTGTTTTCCTGAACCCACTGTTCGTGGTTCAGAGTACTGACCGACGTCCAGTAGTGAATGATTGATTGATTGATTGATTGAATGAATGATTGATTGATTGATTGATTGATTATATTCAGGCGTTGATATATATCTGACGCTGAGGCAAACTGCCTTCTTCCCATTGGTCCCTTCACATGGTTAAAGCCCATATGATCTTTCTTAACATAGAGGTTTGAACCAATGAACATTCCAATAATGCTGCTGTAGGACTTACACCTGTCTCAAAGGGCATGAAACGAAAATGAATTTGTAGTGGAGTTAGAACTTACGCAAGTTGAAAAACAAAAAAACGCGCATAGATGCAAGACAGTATTTTTAGCGAATGAATTCCAAATAGCACATATTCGTTCTCCGTTACTTTCACAAGCTCTCACTCATTCATTTTGTTGTCAAGCCTTTTTGTAGGTTCACTTCGAGTTCATTCAGTCACTAAGGCTTTTTTTTTGTTCATCTCGCTCCAAAGAAGGGCCTTCATGGTCCATTCCAGCTGACACCGGAAAGGAAGGAAGCGATGGGACCGGCAACGAAAATTAACAATGGCGCACAGACGAGCGAGGCATCATTGGCATTTCTCCTAACATTGTTCTATTTCGCCCTCACGGAACGGGTCAACTCACACGGTAAACGAGTTCGCCCGACGAGAAACACCTGCTCCTCCCGATGTCTCAGCTAAGTCTATCACCAGCCTTATCCGGAGAGCCATCGGAACAAACTCCTTCCAGTTTTGTTTTTCCATCAGCTCAAGAGTCGGTGCCGTGGGCACTCAACTAAACTAATTGTCTCACAATTACAGCACCCAGTGGGGCATGCTCGGAGTCAGAGATGAGCGTGTAATAGTCCACCTTGTCTTTTATCTGTGGTAGCTCGGGGACTGAGTGGCATGTGCCGAAGCAGCTGTAAACGACTTTGTACGCGGGTCGTAATTACGCTAAGGACGCTGCTTAACGGGGAGCCACGTCCCGCACCAATCAATCGACTGGCTAACCAGAGGCCGGTGCACGGCAATTATTGCAGGGGCGCCTATGGCCTGCCTTGGTCTCGCTTGTCGGCATGTGGCACTGTTTCATTGGCTGAGCTTGTTGCCGGATCAGTTCGCATCACCATGTCACGAATACTGCAATCACTCTGTTCTGGCGCCGGGATAAAACTAGGATGGTCTCTGTTTCTCGATGTGTTGTTACGGCCTATTCCACTGTCCTAATCTGCCGGTTCAACACAGATAAACACTACTAGCGCCATAGCGGTAAAGAGCTCGTTTGGCGGAAATTCTGGCGTCGGCTTTGATGTTGGTGTCAGTCTCTGTATGGGCGTTGTTGGTTAGCAGCTAAAAATCACTTTGTCTGTGACTGCAAAATCAATAAAAATATAAATAAAGTAAATAATAAAAACTTTCGGGTTCGAGTTCGGCTAAACCCAGGCCGCTTGCGTGGAAAGGAGGTGTTCTACCACACAGCCATGCGTTCGCTTGGAAATGCAGTGAAAATAACTCTGTACATGAAAATGCACCGAAAATATCTGTATGTTTTCGGAACGCATGCGTCCTCTATGCATGTTTCACAATACAACAAAAAATAACGCTGTAATATTTTGTGGTCCAAACATACGTTCCATCGGACATTAGAACATGACATTATCACGACGACTTTGGGATTTAAGGCAGCCACCCGTTACATAAGGCACTTCCGTTACTGCGCGTATTCATTCCTTAAGACCACATGCATAATAAGTTGGAAAATATTTTACGTGCATAATTACTCATGGTTTATAACATGCTAGCCATTACACTGAATGAAGTCATATGCCAGGAGTACACTGGCACAAGCCACTTTCAACTTCAACGCAGTAATTACTTGAATCAATCCTTAATATAAACTTGTCGAACAATATCATAGAATAAGAATGTGCAATATCATAGAATAAGTGGGTGAACTACGCACTAGGAAGAGACTATTGCTGTCGCGTTCAACTTTTAAAGACGAAGTTTAGGAGACCTTCGATTTTTCAAAACGGAATAACGCGCAATAGTAACGCATAAGAAAGAGCTTATGTTGTCTACCACTTCGTCGTCGTTATTGCTGTTGTTGTTTCTCGTGGTGGTGTTCCTTGTGTATCTGACGCACGCCATTTAGAGGCAACTAGCCAAAATTGGTAGCTCATTCTAATTTATAATGAGAGCTGAAAATTTGGGGCTTTCTTGAAGTATCTGCTGACTGAGCAATAAATTTGGTAGCAACGTGACTACGTTATTACTTCCAAGTATTGGCGTTTAAATAATGAGAGGTGAAGCAATTCATCAGACGATTCGTCTCCTCGTGAGACGTTCCTCGACAAGGAAGCAAGAATTACGTGATCGAATGCCATAGAAGAGGTGCCAAACAAAAGAGTGTTATGTTAGGCCCTTATGCATTCTGTCCATGATTTCGGCATGGTGTGTCCGAGATTCTTCTTCTGGTAGAGTTGAACAGCCCCAAAAACAGAAAGAAATAATAATTTGTTTACCAGGAACGAAGGATAACAGTGGATAAGACAAGCCACCAAACCTGAAACTAGTCGATTGGCTGTTGAGAGATATATTATTGTCACTGAGAGACATGAATGGCCTGCAGCGGGATTCTCTCACGTTGAGACAGGCAGACTCGGACTGATCGCCGCAGCGCGGGTTCTCTGAACCGCCCTAAGCTTGATACCTGTTGATGGCGCAGCACCACTTCGCTTTATTGGCATGATGGGTGCTGTGTAACGAGGGGCACCACCAATTAAAATTAGCTACCTGTCCCCGTTTGGTGCTTGAGCTGCAAGGGTAGACGTCCGGATAAACTTGGTGCAATAAAGTCGCGTTTGGCTGCAACCTTTCATGTAAGAGTCTGAGTCTTATTGTCTGGGCCTTGTGTAATTGAGCGTAAGCTCTCCTTCCAAGGAATAAGTATATGGCCGAGGCCCAAACGCTGTAATCAGCCCACGACATTGTATTTGGTGGGCTGGTCTCTGTTTTCGAACTTCATGTGCTGGGTAAAATCAACACCACCTCAACTAACTCTGGGCCTTTCCAGCCCTCTCCTCACCAGCCACCTACGTCACACTATAGTTGTCCTGCTCAACACAGATTGTCAAGTCGCACCTGTCTGTTTGCCAGTTTCACCTCAGCTTGTCGACCTTCTCGGCAGTAAACATTCTGTCGTGGTATCGAAGCTGCGCGTGGTGCTCCCGTTTTAGATTTCTTGTCCACGTTTTTTTATTTCTGAATTTTGATTTAGGCTGTACATTTCTTGGCGATTGTGGCGATTGTTGGCAATTTTGGGCGTTTGTGATAGTGATGAGATTCATGAAGTTCACGGCTGTGAAATTTTTCTCGAGGGAGAGTTTCTTTGAGCCGCACGTGGTCGATCGAATCCAAGAAAGGAGGCCTCTGTTGCGTCCACGGTTGTAAAAATAATTACAACCACGAATCGATGGCTCATGTGTCCTCATTTACGAGGGATGGTGGCATCAAGGATAAGCGGCTGCGAAGAATCGCAAGCAAGAATTGAACTCCAAGCCCGCATTTGAAAGCAACTAAACAAATAGAAGTGACAGCTGCAGACAGTCAACGCTTGTGTTTATAGTTTTTACTGACGTAGTTGTTACGTGTGCTTTGAGCTCGAACGATAGATATTATAGTTAGTATCAGTACCCGGGAACAACTTCGTGAACCATTCTCACGTAAAGTTGTATAGTAATATCAAGTAATGTCATTAACATTACTTACTAACGTAGTTGTTTCGTGTGCTTTGAGCTCGAACGATAGATATTATAGTTAGTATCAGTACCCGGGAACAACATCGTGAACCATTCTCACGTAAAATTGTATAGTAATATCAAGTAATGTCATTAACATTAATTGGTGCACAGAGAAACTGTGGAAATAATTTTTTTATTTCACCGCTGTTGTGGTGCTGCAGACGGTCTGCTCATGGTAATTTTTAGAGAAGCAGTTTTACACCAACATCTTATTTCACATGTTTTGGTAAAAATAAGAACTCAAGCTTTTTTTTTCATGCAAGTGAGTTTGTCACCACGTTGACCCACTGCGACGAGACTACACGAAGAAGACTCGAAGTTAAAAACCTCAGAGTTAACATTAAGGGAGATGTTGTCCTCGCAGTTATACCCAACTGACAAGCTCCCATAACGGGAACTTCTGCTCATCGCGTATGTAGCGTTTAATCAAGCAGGGATGAATATCACCTATAGCCTTAAAAAAGCTGTCCTGCGAATCATGCTACGCCGCTTTTGCTCAGGAAAATAAAAACGTGGTAGTGGGAGATAGGCGAATGAACAGAAACATTTCTGGCGTCGTTGCTAGAACGAGAACTTGAAACAAAACGCGTTCTTCATCTGCTTCTTCTGAACATTCTTAATGGTTTCAAAAAGTCAACAGATCTGCATCACAAAAAAACACGGAAGAAACAATGTGTGGCTATCATCTTGGTATGGGCCAATTATTGAAAGCATACAATTACGTATACTCTTAGTATATTCAATCCAGTGATGCTTGCCCTTGAGGGTGGCATTCAACAAAGCCTATATGTACCATGTACTGGTAGCCTGCTCATTCATACAAGCAGATTCTGCAGTAAGCCAATATTTAGTAAGACGTCTTGTTTGGCTAACTTGTGCAGATTTCTGTGGAACATTTCAAGGTTACTTATTACAAATGCTTATAAGAATACTCTGTGGGTCTTTTTTCTAGTAACATTCAACTCATATCGTCATTTCTGTACTTAATCACGTTAAATGTTGTCTTTCTAAATAAGTACCTGGAGCAACACAGCATTTTTGATACCGCTATAGCTTTATGCCGCATGCCTTGTAACACTAGCCATTCCTTTTATTTCTCCCAACTACTTGCCACTAGTGGACCAAGCGACCACATAGTTTGTAGATCGCAACGGGTGACAAAAATATTTAGGCCATATTGTGATTATTCAAACAATTTTAATTAGTATTTTATTTTATAATTAGTATGCAATTATTATTTGTATTTTTCAGATACCGATTTCACAAATGGGGCTGTGTTGTATACCTCAGTCGTTGCATTTTCCTTTCATGCCTGTATAGTCTATTGTCATGTATATGCTAATTCATCCTAAGCACGTTTAAGCTCAAAACAGAATTGAGATTGTCCCATTAACGGTCACTTGAAAAAGTTAGTAACATCATCGAAATCAAGTTACACCACCACCATATATGTTTATGAGGCACGCCGCACTTGAGCACTTACAAATTTCGACCATCTGACGTTCTTCAAGGTGCCCTGACGTCACGTAGAACGCGGTTGCCAACCCTTTAGTCTCTACAAAACTGCGACCACCGTGGCTGGTATTGAAGACGCGAATTTCATGTCAGCAGCCAAGCTCGGTAAGCTCTGCACCGCCGAGTCAGACACTTGAAATGGCGTGTCGTGGTTAACAAGCGCATTTGCGTATGCATCACATCAGTCGCCCATCTCATGAGCTTCAGGGTGCTTCCCTAATCAGTTTACATGTGAACATCTATCATTTAAAATTTCTCCACCCCTTGTATGATGGTCATGTGGACTTCAAGCATGTCTTTTGGGACTGTGTCTTGGCCGATCCTCGTTTCCACCAAGAATAAATAAACTAGCCGATTAAGGCCGAGGGCTTCACATCTCAAATCTTGGGCGTCCAGAGGGCCCACGCAAAGTCAGCTTTAACCTGACCATCCCCGAGTGGGCCTAGTCAGGTAACGCTGAGTTAACCCGCGTATACTGTGGACCTAATTAAGGTTGTTACATCCACCCACGTATTTCCTCTACCATACATGCCCCGCGTGCAGCGTTCCAAATACAATACATGACTAATTGTACGCGCTACTCAATGCTGGACACCTACGCTAGGATGATAGTCTGAGGAAGCGCCATTTGAAATCTCCATTAGAAATCTGGCTTTCATCGCGTTGCTACTTCAAGCATGATTGCGTATGTACATCATGTTGTCTTGATAGTTAAAGAAACAATTCACATTTCTAAAAAAAATAATTTGGGAACAAAGTGAGTTTCTAATTTTCATGTTCAAAACTCCGGAAAACTTTCTGGTGAATGAGAGCATGTTTATTGAACTGTAATGCATGTGATCTGCCGGTTAAACATAAATGATGGCAGATTAAGGACCGCCTACGCTCGCCGAGCTCATATTTAGCAGGCTTGATTGATATGTGGGGTTTAACGTCCCAAAACCACTGATGATTATGAGAGACGCCGTAGTGGAGGGCTCCGGAAATTTCGACCACCTGGGGTTCTTTAACGTGCACCCAAATCTGAGTACACGGGCCTACAACATTTCCGCCTCCATCGGAAATGCTATTTAGCAGGCTTGATTTTTCTTATAAAGCACAACTTTAGCAAAATTTCTTCCACGTCCCTCATACTGCTGCTTCACTTCACAGATTGAAAATACCCACGAAAGTATAACCTCAATGTGGCACGGAGGGGCCTTACAAACTAAGTGAATTTTTGTATTTTCTTTTTAATTGTTTAGGCTGGCCGTGGTGCCGTATGGGTTTGTTTTTTCAGCCTTTTTGAAGCAATACGGCATGCGTAAATGCTAATCAAAACAAATTTTTTTGAGCTTCACTGCATGTGTGCAGAATATTTGGAGAAACGAAGCACAGACGTGTAAGTGTTCAACTAACTGCACGAAACGAATATCCTTCAAGGCAGCATTGTGTCGCACTTTTCTTACTGTCACTGGAAAATTTCTGCGAGATTGAATTTCTATGAAGTTTCAGGATTGGATAATTCTGACAATGTTATTTACGCCTGTATGAAATTTCTAAGCACCCTTTATTTTTTCTCCACTATGAAGACGCTGCAGCCCTTTTCAAACATAAGTATGAAAAAAAGTCCCATGGGTCGTCAAAGATTAACATTTGTTTCATCAAAAATCTTATCGTGCTATTTCTTCGTTTTCTCGTTTCGTTCATCACTGCAATATTTCGGAGAGCATGATGTGAAAAGACGTATCGTACAGTGGTGTTTTTCTTTATTTTATGTGCGAAGCTATTTAAAGCGGCACCCATTCGTCCCTCGTCGTAGTGCGTAACCAGTCTTACGTTTTGACCTCCAAGGCGGTGCCGGTGAGAGATTTCTCCTGTGCGTTGTTGAACAATAAAAAATTCGCCGCGTGCGCGTTAAAAGCCAAATTTTCTCGTCTCTCATTCCCCATTAACAGCCATTAGCATGTACATTGAGCACTATCTGAAGAGAAAAGGTTGCTACGTTAGACTAGCTGGGAGCCCCGCCATGGTGGTGTAGAGGCTAATGTGCTCGGTTCCTGACCCGGAGGTCACGGGATCGAATCCCCGCTGCGGCTGCTGCATTTCTGATGGAGGCGGAACTGTTGTAGGCCCGTGTGCTCAAGTTTGGGTGCACGTTAAAGAACCCCAGGTGGTCGAAACTTCCGGAGCCCTCCACTACGGCGTCTCTCATACTCATATGGTGGTTTTGGGACGTAAACTCCACAAATTAGTCAATACACTCGCTGGCCGTAACCTCCTTGGTTTTAGAAAGGTTTAGCCAGTGTTGGGCTGCATTGCCATGAATACAGTGAACTAGTATATACCATGAACTCGAGGTGGTTAAAGGTGCGAAGTAGACACGAAGCTAAAGCCGTATTCTCCTGTCTCTCATTCCCCATTAGCAGCCATTGGTATGTACATTGAGCACTATCTGACAAGAAATGGTTGCTACGTTATACTTGCTGGGCGTAACTACCTTGGTTATAGAAAGGCTTAGCGAGCGCTGGGCCACGGTGCCATGAATACTGTGAACTAGTATATACCATGAACTCGAGGTAGTTAAAGGTGGGAAGTAGACACGTAGCGAAAGCCGTAAGGTAGTGTGTGTGCCACCTCTCGTTTAGTCCTTGGAATGTCCGCTAGATGGCGGTGCTTCTATATGCGGAATATATGATGAAAAAAGTGCGAGATGGTGGTACTTGGAGTGTTCACGGACGAACGGACACACAGACAGATGCATGGACAGACGCACGGATGGACGTGCGGACGCACGAACAGACGCACGCACGGCCAGGCGGATGGACGCATGGATGGTCACACAGACCGACGCATGGACGGACGGAAGCAAGAACTAATGGACGGACGGAAGCTTCGCCCCACTCTCCATCATTCACCCCGCGGATATGCAGCCTTTTTTTATTATCCATCACTTTTTTCTTCATTTTGTCAAACAAAAAAAAGAAGGGAAGGGGGCAATTTTTTCAAGGCTTGATGCCAGTGCACATGGAATAAAGTTCACGGATATATGCAACGGATTTTGCTTTTACAACCGAGCTGTTACGCTCGAGTTTAACCTTGTTCGTGGATGAAATAATTATAATCATGATAAGTCAGTACGCCCTTTTTTCATCATCTCATTTCTCTTCTGCTTGACTCCCAGAACACGCGCTCCCTTTTGTACGGCGGGGGCTGCAATAACTGCGTTTATATATATATATATATATATATATATATATATATATATATATATATATATATATATATATATATATATATATATATATATATATATATATATATATATATATATATATATATGTGTGTGTGTGTGTGTGTGTGTGTGTGTGTGTGTGTGTGTAAAGAGTGAAAATGAAAAAAATAGAAACGAAAGAAATTTTTCGCGAGGTGATTTTCAAATCCGCTTATTCGCGACCACATGGCGAGTGTCAGAACCGCTTGGCTACTTAGGCCCGCTTGCGGAGCATCGCATAGCTGTGTAGAGTATAACATAAGAAGGGGGTGGGAAGAAACTTTCGTGAGGCAATACAAGACGACGGGATAAAAGTAAAGCATGGCATAGAAAGATAAAGAAATAAATAGAGGGAAAG
This sequence comes from Rhipicephalus microplus, assembly GCF_043290135.1. Lineage (NCBI taxonomy): Eukaryota > Metazoa > Arthropoda > Arachnida > Ixodida > Ixodidae > Rhipicephalus > Rhipicephalus microplus. Next base: position 173,392,202 of record NC_134700.1, on the reverse strand, counting down.
GACGAGAAGAAAGACAGAAATAAAGAGAAATATAAACACATCCCTTCAAAAGGAATAAAATTAGGACAAATAGTGTAAGAGAAAGAAATAACGAGAAAGTTAGATATAGAGAGATAGAGAAGGACTCAGTGAGTGAGAAAGAAATAGGAACAAAAAGAACAAAAAATTAAAAGGCAGAACAAAAAAAAAGCACGCATAGTTATGCATTATAGTGAAGGGTTGGAAAGTGGGGAGCCGAGATCAGCCAGGTGCCCACCAGCTATGTTGTAAACTAGCCTTGCAGTACTTAGGCCATACTGCGCTTGTTTTCTTGTGTATATAAAAATAAACATGAAGAATATTTTCATGCCTTTTTGTCTGGCTGTCTATACTTCTTAAGCACCCATCATTGCACTTATTAGTACACAAAGCTAATCACGAAACCACAATAATTACAACTAAACCATCCATCCAATGCTTCAATACACAGCGTTTGTATTCCCGATCGCGCAAATCTTGTCTTTTATAGAAAGTCCCCTATGTATTGATGTTGTTGAGAAGCAGGCACTGTATTCCCCTTGTGTAAAAAGAATTAGGGGTCTCAAACCGGCACTAAAGCTTCAGCAGATGTGCATTTCAATTACAATGAGCGCGATGGCATTTACTGACATCCCTTCCAAAGCGTGACGTCGACAAGCAGCCACCTATTCCACTTATTCAAATAAACTGCAATGCCATTTTAGGAAATTGACCACGCTGACGTTCTCTTCTGTAACGTTATTCTTTCTTCATATCTATCATCAAAATTTAAAGTGCGCCATTGTCTACGCCTATGAGTATGCTCCCTTCAAAAGGAAACCTTCCCTCCTATATCTTTGAGAATGGCCAGCTTTGTGTCTAAGTCTCGGTCCAGAAGAAGTGACGAAAACATCACTCCAGCAACCCAAGAGTGCGGCTGGCATTTTAGTAACAGCCGTCGAAGCGGATGGCTTTGTAAGTCAGCCGGCAACTGCTACGCTTCCGAATTCGTTGAGGGTTATCCGCTTTTGCTATCGCTTACTACCAAAAAAAGTTGGGCTTCGATTTGAGCAGCGGGAGACATACTACAAGCATGCGTTTGGAGTAACAGAAAATATAAGTTACGAGAATATGTTCAATACGCAAACGTAATAAGGCAGCTGTCAACCTAACATGAAGAAAAATATGCAACAGGTAGTATTGCAACTAGTAAGAAAGATAGGAAAACGGTGTACTGAAGATCAGTCACAACATTATGGTAGAAAGGCAATGAAGTATAAAAGATGTCTAATATTCTCTAAAAGTAATTGTAGTGGCTTAACAACCGAATACCACGATATATTTTTTAGAGACGCCGTAGTAGAGGACTCCGGAAATTTCAACCACCTGGTTTTTTTAACATGTACCTAAACTCAAGTACATGGGTCGCAGCATTTTAACCTTCTTCGGACTTTGTTGCAAGTGAAACGATAGGTAGCCGCACCGCACATGGCTGCAACCTTTCAAATAAATTTAATTGAAAGAAAGAAATAAGCTCATGCAAGCCACCTTGAACATAAGATAACGATGTTGTCGTTCCTTAAGCCATTGCATTTACTAACTACCCTTAAGTTTCTCCTGCCCTTACATTTCAAGGTTCACCCTGTACCACCTCGGTTAGCTCCAATTTCCCGCAAGCTTGGCACATTTGTCTTTCAATACCAGACAACGTGGGCTCAGCCTTATAACCGAGCTAGCGGAGGCACTGCTGATAGAATCCAATAAATGTGCAGCCCTGAGATTTGTGTTATACTGCCTCTGCAAGATTACGAAAATTTTACCATCAGACTCGTGTTACATAATCCATGCTAAATAATGGTGCTCATCCAAACATTAAGTTTGCTCAGTTCAGCAAATCGTGTCAAACAAAACGAAGCTTAAGATCTGCCTCTCTCGTCTGGCGTTGTCGAGCACGTCGGTTTTCATTCTATCGAAACATGTTTCCCTCGGATTCATTCCGAAATGGATATTACTGCAGTGAGCATGAAACCATCGATGGTTGTTCTTGATGAAGTTGTTACACTTGAAAGTAAAAACAAAGAAGCCGTACTTTAGGGCGAAGCAATGAATGCGATAGCAATAAACTTAAATGATATACGAAGAAAAAGCTTACAGCCGACTCTATATAGTTCGATCTCTATAACATATTGGCGGAACCTACCTTCGTGCTTTCTATTACTTTGAACGCAAAGCAAGTGGTCATAGTACAGCACGTATCAAGCTATGAGCTATCTGCTGATCTCCGTCAAGATAGCGCAATTGTGGCGATGAGGAGGTGAAGAGGTTGAGAAAAAAAAGCGCAACCCAATTCTGCAGCCCGAATTGAGAGAATGGCTCAGCACTTGTTATCATCAAAGATAACGTTGTAAACCAAAAAAAGTTCTGCGGTTTGGCTGGGGGTGGAGTCCGCTTCTGCTTCACATCCTTCCCCTTCAAAATTTCTCTAGGCTCTGCCCTGTTCTCTTTTTTTTTCCAGTTGGCATGGCCTGCTATATTTTTATGGTGCGTGCTGAGAATATGTGATGTGAAACTTCACAGTTTCATCGCTGCCACAATGACCGCAAGCAGCACTGTCTTCCATGCCGATTCGGAAGGCGAAAGCTTTGGTGAACGCGACACCAAGCCATAGTCGGCAAAGCACCGTTGTCTCGAGTCGGGAGAGTCCAGACGGAGGCCGGAGTCGATGAGACGTGTTCAGTCTACGCAGTCGTGTGTGCCGTAAGCACTCGGTGTTCCACAGGGATTTTAATTCTGCATTAGCGATTTTTCAGATGGTCATTGCAGCAGCAGTCCTTGAAAATGGTATAGATTTTTCTTCACCATCTTCGTGTGCTGATCGGGCAGCTGCATCGGCATGTTCGTTGCCCAATATGCCGCAGTGACTTGGAAGCCACTGAAACGTGATTCTGTGTCCTTCGTCGAAGAGGTGGTGAAGCAGCTCTCTAATTTCCAGCACTAGTTGTTCATGAGGTCCCCGGCGTAAGGCGAATATCAAACACTGAAGTGCTGCCTTAGAGTCCGTGAACACGCTCCATTTCTTGGCTTCTTGGTGTTTAATGACTTGAATTGCACTACGTAGAGCAGCAAGTTCCGCAGCTGTCGATGATGTCTGGTGGGATAAGCGAAACTTCACCGTTGTCACTGTTGCAGGAAAGATCACTGACCCTGCAGACCCATCCACTTTAGTTGAAGCGTCAGTATATAGATGAATAGGCTCACTGTATTTCTCATATAACAAGAGAAGAGAAAGCTGCCTTTGCGCTGGAGACGAGAGCCGGGCTTTTGACCCTATGCCTGGAACCGTGAGTTCAACATGTGCATAGGTAATACTCCATGGGGGAGTTGAAATCCTCGATGGAGTTGTATATCCCGTAGGAATGCGTGTGCGATATGACAAGACTGTCTGGCAAAATGAGGCACGAGGTCGAGCTTCTGGCAGTGAAGCTAGATGATGGACAGGGGCACAAGTAAGATGCCTCACGTGTGCTCTGAGCACTTCCATCATGATATGCGTTTTTAACGGGAAGTCATTAGCGATTTCGATTGTCTCAGCTGTTGATGAACATCGCGGTAGCCCCAGACAAACTCGCAGAGCCATGGCCTGGATGCTTTCGAAAGTCCGAATGTTGGTTCTACAGGTGTTGGTCGACACAGGCAAACTGTAGCGCAAATAGCCAAGAAAAAGCGTCTTGTAATATTGCATCATTGCATGTACTGAAGTCCCCCAGGTTTTTCCTCCGAGATACTTGAATAAGTTAGCAATTTCTGTCAGCCTCTTCTTCAAGTGGGCCACATGTGGGCCCCAGCGGAGGTCTCTATCAATGAATACGCCTAGAAATCTGTGCGTCCTGACATATGGTATGACTTGGCCATTGGCTTTCGGTCTCATTGGCTTTCGGTCTCATTGGTCTCATTGGCTTTCGACTAAAAGCAATCAATGCACATTTCTCTGGCGAGATTTTCAGACCCTGGTCCTTGAGGTACACTGATACCAACGTCACAGCTTTGTGAAGTCTTGCACGTACCTGAGTTCTTGTCACGCCAGATGTCCAGACGCAGATGTCATCAGCGTACACGGATAACTTGACCACACTTGGTAGTCGTTCTACAAGACCAATGAGAACGAGGCTGAAGAGGGTTGGACTCAAGACGCCACCTTGCGGGACTCCACGATGCATTGGGTGTTGGGAAGTTGGACCATCTGCAGTGTTCACAAACAAGATCCACCCTTGTAAATAACTGGTGTCCAACAATACAGTTGCCCGCCTAGGCCCACTGACTCAATGACTTCGAGGATGGCGTCAAGTAGAACGTTGTCATATGCTCCTTTTACGTCAAGGAACATGGCTGCAGATAGTCGTTTACCTGCCTTTTGTTGCTGGACATATGTGACGAGATCTATAACATTGTCGATCGAACATCTTTGACGACGAAAACCAGCCATGGCGTTCGGATATATCTCATAGTATTCCAGGTACCATTCAAGCCTGGCCAAGATCATTCTCTCCATTACCTTTCCTACGCAACTTGAGAGTGCGATCGGTCGGTAAGAGGCAATGTTCAGGGGAGATTTGCCAGGCTTAAGGATCGGTACCAAGCGGCTAATCTTCCAATCTTGCGGAACGACGCCAGCCTGCCAGGAATCGTTGAAGATGTTAAGGAGTGCTTCTCGAGCCCGTTAATCAAGGTTGCACAGCATCTTGTATGAGATGTCATCCGGGCCAGTTGAGGACGACTTATTACATAAGACGAGCGCCTCATCGAGCTCCTGTGATGTAAACGGTAGATCCATGCGTGGGTCCCGTGAGTGAGGGATATGATTCACTGTATGTAGGCTTGTGTACGCTGTCTGGCCCACGGTCATAGAGCAGAAATCTTCTGCTACCTCAATTTCATGCCGGCGATGAAAAAGTGCAAAGGCTTTGAAGGGAAAACGCTGCTCTGGAACAGAACGTAGGCCTCGCACAATTTTCCATATCTGAGACAGTGGTTTATGAGGATCTAGCGACGCACAAAATTTCCTCCATCGTTGGGTGTCTAGTTTGTCAAGGCGCCGTTGTATCTTCTTTTGGATGCGCCGGGCTGTCCGTAGATCGTCTGTGAAATTGGTGCGTCGATATCGTCTTTCGGCACGACGGCGTATCGCACGAAGTCGCTCCAGCTCGAGGTCATATTCAGAGTACTTCGAAGAGCATATTATTGTGCGCATAGTCGCATGTGCAGTTTCCTTAATAGCTTGCTGTAGACCATTGGACAGGCCTTCTTCACAAGCATCCTCAAGTTGAGTTTTGAACGCACTCCAATCTATTCTTTGTGTTGTGGTAGAGGAGTGCGTGTTCGAAATACCTTTAATCTTCAGGTAAGTGGGGATTTGGTCGCTTCCGTGCGTTTCAATGTCCAAAAACCACTTTACCCGTGTAGCAAATCGGCGTGAAACAAAGGACAAATCAAGGCAGCTGCTATATGTAGTGCCTCGTAAAAACGTAGGACTGGCGTCATTCAGAAGGACGAGACCATGGCTGGAAACCAATGATGCTAGACGTCGTCCCGTTGAATTAAGCCTTGAGCTTCCCCAGATGGGATGATGCGCATTGAAATCCCCGGTGATAACCCACGGACCCGGATGTGCCCTTAATATGCCGTCTAGTTTGTTGGCGTCGAAATTACTTGATGGGGATATATACACGCCTAGAAGTGCGAATGTCACCTTTCCTTTTTTAGCAGACAAGCACACATACTGATTGCCGTCGTGAGGTTGCACTGGCTGGACGACGTAAGTAAGCTCCCGGCGAATAAATACAACAACCTTGCTACTTTCGATGTCACTTGAAGAGAAAAATGACTCGTAGCCGGATAATCTGATTGGGTGCGATAATTTCGGTTCACATATAATCATGATAGGAAATCGGTACAGATGAACAAACTGGCGAAAATCAGATATGCGAGATTTCAGACCTCTTGCGTTCCACTGAAAAATCGACGCTTCTCTGACCTCCTGACGGACAACTTCTGATTGTCGGCCATGGTTTTACTGGAGGCTTGCAAGGACCGAACTCGACGCATCCAGCACCTGTAGGCCGCTCCTAGCAGTTGGCGTATCGATGCTTGTCAGAAGACTTCTGATGACACTCACAATGGATCACAGCATAGGAATAATTTGACGATCTGCTGTTGGAGCCTCATCATCAACAGCATTGGCTTTCACTGGGAGCAGAAAGCGGGAAGGCTGCTCGGAAGGCCGTGCGTTCGCAAGCACCGGCCAGTCTTCAGGGGAGAGAGGCTTCGCCGGTGGAGGTATTCTTGTACTCTCTGGCTTTCTACTGGATGTTGATGGTGGTGTAGACCGAAGTGGTGCATGAATATCACCATGACTGGAGCACTTCCGTCGGTGGCGACGTCGACGCCGGATTTTCTGTGAAGCTTCTCTATGGGTGGAGTTATCCCTGACCATTTCTTTCAGGATACCCATTTCTTTCTTGAGTCTTGGGCATTCCTTAGACGTGGCCTCATGCGTACCTCGACAATTGCCGCACCTATAAGTTGTTGCACAACAGGTGTCTACCGTGTGCGCCTCCGCGCACCGGAGGCATACGGTAGAGTTCGCACAGACGCCCTTGACATGACCGATCTTGAAACACTTGTGGCACTGAAGCGGCTTTGGGACAAAATGCCGTACCACATGCCGGAAATGTCCCACCTTGACGTGCGTAGGGATTGAGTCGCCCTCAAAGACTATCTTAACGCAGCGGCTGTTCCCGAGGCGGCTTATATGCTTAATGACCACTCCTTCGTACGCCGGTTTTATCAGAATGGGTAGATCCGTGTTTGGTATTGCCAAGTCAATGTCGTAAATGACACCTGCAGTGCAGGTCCCAGTCATCGGTACGACCGCTCGTACTTTGACATCTCCAAACTCTGTCATCATTCGAAGCTTCTCCAGCGTGTCTGCATGTGTTGTGTCAACAGCTAAAACGTTCTTACGTGTGTTTAGCCGGACCTCTTTGATTTCATTCTGTGCTATTCTCTCAAGAACATTGGAAATGGCTTGCCTGTTCAATTTTCGAAGGCTGGCGGAAGGATCCACGGGCATGAAGAGAATGGTATGCGGCGAGCGTTCACTCCTTGCCTTCACGGTTAACGTGCTTGCTGGTGATGACGTCTTGATGAGCCTCCTTTTGGCCTTGCGGCTCATCACAGACACGAAGCTGCCATCTGATGAGTCGTCGCCATCGACTGAGTAGATGTCCATGTCTTCACTGGAGCTGCACCAAGAGCCTCGTTTCCTTGCGGAGCTTACAAATGTTGAGCTGTAGCCAGACGGGCCAGCAGTTCGTTCTTCGTCCATGGGCACGAGAGCAGGAGCATCTCTTGAGCCGTCGCTGGTGATGGACCATGAGCCTTGAGCCACAGAAGAGCTTGAGGGCGCTGACATTTGACCACGTGGGCCTGTAGAAGTCGCCGCTGCCATCGCCACAAGGCGGGACGCAGAGAGCGTCCCAGGAATCGTGGAAAATATAACGAAAAACAGTTAGTAGTGACAGACGCTTTCTATCACTAAGTAACTTCGTCGTCCTCCTCAGAGCTGTGCTAAAAGGAGGAAAATAGAAAGGATGAGATTAACGTGTTCACCTTGTTGGTTTTGTTGTCTATTTCACATCATAGGCGTAGACAAGAGGGGAGGGGGGCTGAGTCAACCCATTCCCCCAATTTTCGCACTTTTGCTTGCTTGCACGCACACATACAAACGCACGCACGAGAATACATAGAGTATGGTTAAGTCCTTCCCTCCCGAAAAAAAAATATTTCTGGCTACGCAGCTGTTTCGTATATCGCAAACTGACCTGAACGTGAGCTAACTACCCAGTGCTGTTGCTTCGCTATAGAGGATGATGAATGAGCAAAAATAATTGTGCATGTCTCACAGACCTCGTAAACCGACTTTACGCGAAGCAGTCAGCAAGGAGTTGGGGGACATGGAGCAATGTTTGGTGTTGAGTAAAGTTTTGCGAAACGAATCGACGTTTTTCACGTAAATCAAGCAGTTTTGCGTATTACTACGGTGTCACTCCTACCGGTTGTAGTCCGAGTTGACTTCTGTATTTGGCTGTCATGTCGGAGAGAAGTTCACAATTATGTTGGGAACCAACAGATGGAAACAGAAAGTATGAATAGATCGAGCGAGTAGGAGGAAGCACCTCAGATAGGCGGGTCAACGTTTTAAATAGAGAACCAATCATTGTCAAATGCGCATTGTCACCCTTGGAGGTTAATGTCAACGCCATGACCTTTGATGCCATGACACTGTGGCCGGTCTATGTGAAGTGCGTTTTCCTGCCCATGCAGCTTATCTGTACATTGGGGAGAGGTGATTATTTCCGGCACGCCATCACACCTGTAAGAAGAACTTGCCTATCTATTCCTGTCACAGCAGGCTTTCGGCATCTGTGCTTTTGTAGTCAACGCGTTCGGACGCTCCTTCAAGCAGTCAACATTATTTCTCGCATGTTTCCATCCTCAGGCGTTTCCTGTTTGTGTAGCAGCTGATTATCAGAAGTGTCGCGTGTAGGCGCTGCCCTAGACATCGGACTGCTTTAAAGGCCTGACCACACGTACCGTTCGTCATCGCGTGTTTTTATGACGGGGCGCCATGTCCTCTCCCAAAGGGGAGAGAGAGCACGTGATTACGCGATGCGGTGCGCCCTCTCTCCCCAAAGGAGAGGGCCCAACCCAACGTCGAGAAGGCCATGCGCTGACACGCTTCCACGCAACGTGTGGTCCAGCCTTAATATGCTCGCAAGCATCGGCCCACACTTGCTATTTCATTAAGCTCATCTGCTCATGAGCTTAAGAATTTTCCTCCCAGAAGCAACGTAGGGTTATAGCAGTCAATATTGTTGCATACAATGCGGTAAGCAGTACCGGCAGTTAAAGTTTTCTGTATTTTTTTTCCCATGGCAGTAGGGCGCGAGGTCGTCTTCAATAAGTAGCTAAGCAGCGCATCTTAACACCTATTTTAGGTGTATGACACAGGTGGCACAACGACACATGGAGCAAGGACAACAAGGAACACAAGTGGCACTTAAGAGGCATGTGTCACAAAAGAGACAAGTGACGAAGCGATGACAGCGTCATCGCTGGGTCACTTGTGTCCCATGCAATTTGATGCACTCCGCGTTACAATAATCTCTTTTACCTGCTACGTACTCTTCACATGTACATTCTAAACGAGCCCGCAGTGTCCATAATGTAGTATTCCGAGTTTGACGTCACGGTATTGAAACCAGAGTTGCGATGCTACGGACAGCTATGCCAGGGCATTAAGAGTTACGCCAATTCGATTTAGTAAGCGGGCTCTAAGTAATCTGTGAGTCTCGCACAACCGTGCTCTTTAGTGCCGTCCCCTGTTATTGCACGTCAGGATTGTACCATCACTGGAAAAGTTGTAATGTAATAGGAAATTCTCTGGATACTTCTAATAGGACCGAGCTCATTCGCAGTGTCAGTCAGTCACCGTTCCCTTGAGACATGGCAACAGATAGCACGCCTACCATGTAGGAAGCGTAATATGAAGGCAGTCACCCTCGACCAAGCCCTGTATATACTTCATTCGTTTCCTTAATGAGGACCTCCGGTGACTCAAACTTTCAATCTCACTGCCTGCATTGCAGAAGTTCGGAAATTTTCCATTCACATTCAATGGCGCTAAATCTCATGATTAGACTTTTTTTTTCAAGTCGAGAGAAATTGTGTTCACAAGAGACAACCTAATTACCCGTAGAGTGGGCAAACGCTTTTCGAAGCTTCTTGGGCCGTTGGCTTGGCGTGTGGGGGGGGGGGGGGAGGCTAGCAGGTCAACGTCATATGGCTGTGCAGTGAAATAGCCACACACGTGCATAAAACAAATGGAAGCTACGCGGCATGGCACAGAGTAATTCCAATGTTTCATTAATGGGAATCTGTGTTAGAAGCAGTGCTCTAGCGAACTCGTGTGAGTTTATCATTCTCGTGTGCACCCGTTCGTAGCGAGATCGGGTTCGCTACTCGCAATATATATAGGCTTTGTGACGCTTAACACAAAACAGTATTAGGGACACAGCCCACTTTATTTTTTTTCTTGGAGAGAGGAGATGTGAGAGGTGTGGGAACGGCGCACGTGACCAACTGCAAAAGAAAAGATACATTGACGTTTTCAATTTGTCGGCCGAAGGCTACTCTTTCCAAACGGCAAAGGCCAAGGCTCCTACTGAGAATTTAAGGCAATAACTTTATCAATGTCTTATCTCTATATTCTCTCGTTACTGACATCGGCCCGTGGCGATTCGCTGTAAAGCTCTTTTGAAAGAAAATTTTAGGAGAGGCAATTTGTAATGAAAATTAGTGCCAGCTGGCATTGAGAATAAAAGGCACGGGTATGTAACTGCAGTTTCGGGACAACTAGCCGAGCCGCTGTACCAAGAATGCCTCAACTCATTTAAGCTAACGGTCAAACATATTACTCGAAAGAAAAAAAAAGGTACCGATGTTTTCCTGTTGGTCTAGCATTGAATAATATTTAAATTAATTTTACAGCAGCGTGCCTCACCAAGCGACGGAAGCTGCGCAGCGTTCAGACAAAGTCTTAATTACCATGGGCTTTCGACTTTTGGCTTGCTTCTGATGTTATTCTAAGAGGAATCGACAAAACCTAAAAAAAATGTTGTCGCGCTCAAGGTAACCTTGCATTGTACTGTTCCAAGAGCAACGCCAAGAAGCGGCTCAGTCCGAACTTCTTCGTCCTCTTTCTCACGAAACCACGCAAAACAATGCGATAGTTTTAGCATCGGCTTAGCTCAGCTATGTCAGGATAAACGTAACGTGAGAAATGCACGGATGTATGGGTGGACGAACAGGCGATCGCCCTCACACGAGTCAAGCGCAAGCCCAGGAGCGCACCCACGTCACTCCAGGAGATAACTGGCCTTCTCTAGCATGCCAGCTGTGCGCCGTGTGACGTCACTGCTCCTCGGGCACGTGCAGCACGACTCTCGATAAGCCGCACGAAAGGGCTCAACCTCGGCCAGTGTAGCCTACGCTACAATGTGGCAGTGGGCCCCATTTGAACAAACGGTGCACCTAGACAGCGGACCTGTCGTTAAAAAAAATATATAAAACATGAGAACATTGCACTTTCAGTTGGACGGCTAGCGGCACAGCCCCGTCTCTGCTTCTGTCACCGTCCATAGAAAGAAGGTTGGTGCTCCTGCGTTCTCGAAGTGCGAGGCCACTCCATGCTGGCTACGCGTGCTAACGTTCCGTGTCAGCTCGAGTAACGTGGCGAAGCACGTACTAACAGGTTTCATTGCGGCAGCAATTGTATGGACATTATCGGCTGCTTTTTCCCGTCGCCATTGCCGTGGTGTTTCGTATAAAGTCCGTATCGAAAATATCCCTCCGCGCTCGGTATATTCTACCCGCGAAGAAAACGCGAGAGCGCGCCAACAATCGTGGCTGAATAAGAGGTAAAACGAGCCAGCTCATATCTGTCGCATGCAGAGTGCATGCGATATCACTACCCAATGTGCGAGGCCTGCCTTCAAACACCCGGCCCACGTTGAAAGCACATAAACAACGTGTGTGTGGGCAGGGAGGTGGGGTGGTGGGGGGTTGCTTTGAGCAGCACCTGTGAACTTTGACCATCAGGGCGTGGCTGTGATAGATGGCGTGCGTGCCATTTCGCTGAAATCAGCATGTCTTCTCAACGGGAAGATGTTGTGGGAAAACCGAAGCTCCCCTTGGAGCGGCCGTGTTCTCTAACGCCAGCGTTTTGTAGAGTTAAACGAAATCATATTAAGAGAGTTAGCCGCCAGCCGTATAACATTATGATTTGTTGCTATCGAATTTTTTGCTTCACTCATATGGTGAAGCCATGGTTTCCTTTTATGACTTCGATGAATGAGTTCTTGCACCACTCCCTGGAGGACGCTATAGGGTGTTAAGTTTGGCCTGGAAATTCATCTGGGCAGTCGCCGTTGTGAGTAAGCTGGTCCTATGGAAAGGCTCTCAATCCCTTTGGCGCCCAGTCTGACAGACGCTGTCGAAGATTTGAGCAATTATCCAGACCAAACAGCAAGCAAAGGCGAGTTCCCGTCCTTCAAATGCGGACACTTTTGTCGTCCCTTCAAAGCAGAAGCGGTGACTAATGGACTCGGCGACTCATCGGGCAACGGGAAAGCTGGCGTGACCAGCGACAGAGCTGACGGCGGAGCGGCGCTTCTTTAATCCTCAGTCAAGTAGCCGATCGGCCGACTGCCTATGCCCGCCAGGCATTGTCCCTGCTGGCCTGAGGAGGAGACGTCGTGTCGCCACGACGCCACGACGAAAGAGGGCAACAGGGACGGCGTCTTCCTGAAAGAGACCGCGACGGACATCGCAGATCGCCCCGCTAATTGGGCGAGCTGTGCGGTGGACCCTTTGAAGTACGCGGCCAGGATCGTGGGAACTCTCGACTAACGGCACACACACGACGAGGAATAGCCCTGCTGGCGCCACCACAGTGCAGTGTTCACGTGGACCGTGCATGCTCGCCCCTCACCTGTGTGTGCGTGATTGGTGTTCGACTCGGAGAGGAGGAGCCCGACAGGGCATAAAACGACGCCGCAGAGTGCTGGACGTCGCTCTGAACTATGTAACGTTCAACCACCACGCTCGTGGTTCGGGAAACCACTATCCCTTCTTTTCTGTAAATATGTGTAAATAGTCCCATAAACCTTGTTTTGTTTTCGTATCCTCTTCTTGGTCAGCGTTCAGTTCCTCCACCCGGTTACATCAGCAGCGACCTTCCTTCCCCAACCTTCACACCTCGTCGCAACGGCGGAATGCCATCATCAGCAACTTCCTCCTTTTCCAACCCTTAACAACTGGTTGGCAGTGGTGAGATGGACTTCGCGACGTGGTGCTGTGCTGTGGTGAGTGCTTGGTCTTTGGTTTGACTTTCCAGGCTTCATTATAATTGTGTGAGTTTATTAAAAGCTGGATTGTGTGTGAATTAGGGAGATTACCTTTTGTGAGTTTTGAGTTGTAGGGATCACCTAATTATGTGTGAAATGCAGGATCAAAGTGCAACGGCATTCATGTCGTGGAAGGCAATGCTAAGAGATGAACTTTTGGGTGTGAGTAAGCATCTAAGCATTGAAATAGAGGAAGGAATGGGCAGGACAGCGATTTGGAGGCTGATCTCGCAAGAAGCCAGTGAGGACGAGATTAAAAACGCTGTAGAGATTTTTGAAAAACAGGGAATGGAGGAACGGGAGCGAGAGGAACGCGAACGAGAGGAACGGAAATGAAAGGAAAGCAGGGATAGAAAAGAAAGAGAAGAAAAAGAAAGATTGGAACGACAGAAAGAGAGAGTACAGTGGGAGGAAAGCTTGAAACAAAACAGGAAGAGAGAAAAAGATCAATACATTACCTTAGATCGGCTCAAGTAAATTTGAGGATCCATGCATTCGAAGCGGGCTAGGATCTAGAGAGTTATCTAACCTCTTACGAGAAAGTTTGCAGAGAACTAGAGCTCGACGAGGACTATTGGTCTTTCGCCTTATCGAGTGTCCTTTCGTGCAACTTGATGGGTAGGATACTAGACCTTTCCGAGGAACAGTTCAAAAGGTACGATTTGGCTAAGACAGTTTTACTGCGGTGCTTCTGCATCAGAGTTGACAGAAAGCGAATTGAGTACAAGCTCACGAACGCTCCCGTGAAGAACGCACGACGTTGCGCTGGTAGAAAAACCAAGCCTGAGAGAGGTCAGCGTGTCTCTTATAGCACCAAGGTAGATAGTGAGCAAAAATGGGAGATAGAAAAACGGGAGCGAGGTGAAGAGCGTGAGCAAGCACTCAGCCTAGTGATTGAACTGTCGGAAGAAAAAGTCAAGGCAAGGCGGCGGAAGATTCGGCCATCCGCAAGTGTAGCGCACGAAAAGTGCGAGGTGCAGCCCAGAGCTTTAGAGAAGGCTAGCACATGTGAAGAGCGCAGCAGGTTCGAAGACGAACCAAATGTGAAAGCTGCGAAAGGTGCTGCTCTGAGTAGAGAGGCCGACAAAGGCCAGAGCGTGTGCGACAGGGTGCTGTGCCAGTTAGATGCTAGCGAAACAGCTAGGATATCTGTAGACAGGCTGGTACAGGCCTCAACTGAGGTTATCGCGACGGTGGAACTTGCAAACAATGTGGTACTAGGCAAGGAAACTGGAGAAAGCTCAGGAGCAGCAGCCAAAGCAGAGGGCGAGAAAAACATAAGTGAGGTGCAGTTGATAGCCGTAGATAAGGCTGGCACGTGCGAACATAGCAGCAGGTTCGATGAAGAACCAAATTTGAGTACTGCTAAAGATTCTGCGCTGCGTAGAGAGGCCGACGAAGGCCAGAGCGAGTGCGACGAGGTGCTGTGCCAGTTAACTGTTAGCGAAACAGCTAGGATAGCTGTAGAAAAGCTGGTACAGACCTCAACTGTGTTTGTCGCGACGGTGGATCTTGCAAACAATGTGGAAGTAATCAAGAACACCGGAGAAAGCTCAGAAGCAGCGAATGGAGAGAGTGACGGTAACAGTGCAGCTGGCGATAGCTCCCAGCAATGCGAGCTAGAGTGTTTGAAGGAAAGCAGCTGCACTGTTCCTAAGAGCGTCAAGCTGTCCGCCGATCTAGAGTGTGAAATAGGTGGTTTTTTCGAAAATCATCTAGACGGAGCGGCGTCGACAGCTGACGAGTGCAGTGAGAGTGTTAGCGACCTTGAGCTGCGAGCGGTAGGCTCAGAGACGAGTCGCAGGAAGCGGCGCCGACGCAAGAGACGTCGCAAAGTCGCGAGTGAGACAAGCAGCTCTACGCATGTTCAGAAAAGTTTGAAGCCGATTAGCGCAGCAAGCAGGACTAGGCATTTCGCGTCAGCGTTAAAGTTCATTTGTATGCGTCTGAACTGCCGGACGAAAGAAAAGGGAACAGCGGGTCCTTTGCAAATGAAGTCAAATGGGAGGCGCCAGGTTAGTTGGGTGCGTGAGTACAAAGTTAAGACAGGTGAATCGGCGCGACATGGCAACAGTGCTAGGAAATGTAACTGCCAAAGTAGTGTGGCAGGTGGTGCAGAAGCACCATTGAGCTGTAGAACAACCGATGACGCCACCCGAGGCGAACCTCCTAGTAGTGGGGGAAATGGTCGCAAACGTTGCCGCAAGAAAGCGGAACGACTAAGGAATATAAAAGGCGGCATTCGGCCAGACGAACAAGCCCAGGGTAAGTCATCGGCCAGTTCAACAACAAGGTCTTTGTGTCGTGCAGTAAGGCACAAGCGGCGAACTGGTAGTGTACAGCGCGAGTCCTCCCGACGGAATGCGCGATGGAGATTTAGGGCTTTTCGTGGAAAAGAGTGTCGTCGTGGTCCTAGAAGAAAGGCCACAATAGCTAAACACCGCTCGGGAGCTAGACCGAAGAGGACACCGACGCTCTTTCCCACACGTTGCTCGTATCCCCTCCGCCAGATTGACAGAAGTCGGCCAAAATCGCAAATGAGGCGTAACGCTGCCGTTCAGCTTGTAGGACGTGCACGTTGTGGTGCCGGGCGTTCCGAAATTACGCCAAGACCGCCACCGCCGCGTGTACGACTGAAGAGGGAGCGACGGCTGTAGGCTGGAGAGTCGGACACAGGAGTTTTTTTGGAAACATATTTGTTTGTTTATACTTGGTTTTAAAGTGGTGTTCCTGTGTCATCTCCTCAGCTAGTTTGCTTCGATACTTTTTTCTTCCCTCTAGATTTTGTTTGTGTGTAAGCTTTATCAAAATTTTGAGTTAAGTTTTTAAACGGTATGCGGAAGCACTTACCCGCCTCGGTCAACCGACTGCGTGAAAGGAGTTTTTAAGATAAGAGCACGCATGTCGCAAATGAAGTTTTGGTACGCCCGCTAAATTTGAAGGAGTGGTGGCTATAGGTTAGAGCGATATGACCTATGATAAGGTGTGCGATTGGTGTGCTAACGCTCTTTGGATGAGAGTATGATGTCGTGCTAGGGCGCACAGCAATGTGCGTTCTTTAAAAACATGGGCTGACATAAAACTACATCCAGCAAATGAGCGTGTTAGCACACAAAGTTTACTTGTTTTTGTTATTTTAGTGAGTGGTCACAGATCATATGATCACTTGAGCTGAGATTGTTGCGTTAACCAAATTTTGAGGCTAGAGATACAGTTCTAGGATTGATAAAACGCAGTTTGATTTGTTGTGAGAGTTTTTCACTAGCTTCCATGTGTTCTACGAGTTGATACTCTCGACTATACGCCTTGAAAGTATGTCATGAGAGAAATGAAGAATGTGCACAGGTACCTTGTGCATAGGTTCTGGCAACATTCGTGTGAAAACCATGTAGTTGCGTATGATTATATTAGTATTGAGTTATCAGATTAGTTACAACATTGTAGGGCAGATGGCAGGAGAACGTGAGTTTTTCAAGAGTGTAATTATGTTTATTTGGGGCCAAATTATATTTGCTTTTGGGTGCTTTTCTCACACGGCAATAGGTTACATCTTTGGTAAGCACCTCAACGTCCATGATTGTTGTAACTTTGGCGGCACCAAATTGTCTAAAAATTTTAGCGTACAGGTTTCTCTTTTGTTTGTGTTTCTTGAGAAGCCTGGAGAGTTTTAAGCGGGTCCAATGTGCTTGACTTCAGCATGGTATTGTGTTGTGTGGTTCGCCTTGCTGTTGTCAATCATTAAGAGCTGGTTTGGGAGTTGGTTTCGAGTTCACAGCTGGAGAGAGAAAAGCCGGGCCATCGTCCTCGTCACCAACCATTCTCTTCGTGCCCAGCGGTTGGGAGCGCTGGCCAGCCGAGATTTCCCGGGCGGCGGAGGAGCTGTTAAGTTTGGCCTGGAAATTCATCTGGGCAGTCGCCGTTGTGAGTAAGCTGGTCTTATGGAAAGGCTCTCAATCCCTTCGGCGCCCAGTCTGACAGACGCTGTCGAAGATTTGAGCAATTATCCAGACCAAACAGCAAGCAAAGGCGAGTTCCCGTCCTTCAAATGCGGACACTTTTGTCGTCCCTTCAAAGCAGAAGCGGTGACTAATGGACTCGGCGACTCATCGGGCAACGGGAAAGCTGGCGGGACCAGCGACAGAGCTGACGGCGGAGCGGCGCTTCTTTAATCCTCAGTCAAGTAGCCGACCAGCCGAATGCCTATGCCCGCCAGGCATTGTCCCTGCTGGCCTGAGGAGGAGACGTCGTGTCGCCGCGACGCCACGACGAAAGAGGGCAACAGGGACGGCGTCTTCCTGAAAGAGACCGGGACGAACATCGCAGATCGCCCCGCTAATTGGGCGAGCTGTGCGGTGGACCCTTTGAAGTACGCGGCCAGGATCGTGAGAACTCTCGACTAACGGCACACACACGACGAGGAAGAGCCCTGCTGGCGCCACCACAGTGCAGTGTTCACGTGGACCGTGCATGCTCGCCCCCTCACCTGTGTGTGCGTGATTGGTGTTCGACTCGGAGAGGAGGAGCCCGACAGGGCATAAAACGACGCCGCAGAGTGCTGAACGTCGCTCTGAACTATGTAACGTTCAACCACCACGCTCGTGGTTTGAGAAACCACTGACCTTTCTTTTCTGTAAATACGCGTAAATAATGTCATAAACCCGTTTCTGTTTTCGTATCCTCCTGCGTTCCTCCTTCCTGCGACCTTAACAACTGGTGGCAGCGGCGGGATGCCATCATCAGCGACCTTCCTTCCCATCTCTAACAACTGTTGGCAGCGGTGGGATGCCACCATCAGCGATCCTCTTCTTTCAACATCTTACAACTGGTGGCAGCGGTGGGATGCCATCACCTGCAACTTCTTCCTTCCCGACCCTTTACAAGGGGTACCGAAAGGGCCTCAAGGTAGCGCCGGATGCGCAGAAAATGTAGACGTTCAGACAGCGTGGGCGGTCAACAAGGAGACGTTAGATGGTGATCGTGAACGTACGTGTTATTATTAGACAGACAGACAGACAGACAGACAGACAGACAGACAGACAGACAGACAGAAAGACAGACAGACAAACAGACAGACAGACAGACAGGCAGGCAGGCAGGCAGGCAGGCAGGCAGGCAGACGGACGGATGGATGGGCGGGCAGGCGGGCGGGCGGGCGGACAGACAGGTGAATGAACTGATGATCTCGTGGATGCACGGACGGATGGACAGATGGACGGGTGGACGGAGGGTCGGATGGACGGGCGAATGGACGGACTGCTGCCTGGATGGACTGATGGATGCACGGACGAACGACACAACAGACGGACGGACAGACGCACGGAGAGACATATGGACAGAAAGACAGGCGGACGGCACACAGACATGTGGACAGACAGACAGATGAACAGACAGACAGACAAACAGAGAGGGACGGACAGACAGACAGACAGACAGAACGATGGATGAACGAACGCTTCGCGCCTTTCATCATGATTTACTCTTTGGATATGCCATTTTTTTCTCGTTTCTGTCTCTGTATGTGTGTGTTTGTGTGTGTCTTTTCTTTTTTTCCCTCTCTCAATCTTCACTTTTTATTTATTTTTTTATTTATACATTATTTTTGTCTCCAGACGTCTTTCTCTTTAGTTTTCTTTTTCATGTTAAGGCAATGAGAATAGCCTACCGGCATCTTGTGCGTCTGCGCTGTAAAAGAACTCGGACAACATTGAAAGCATTAGCTGCGCAATTTCCGTTTGCGGTGAGCTGCTTAAATCATCTTGGTTTGAGACACCCGAAAGGGCGACCAGAAATCATACTAGACGAAATGTGATGTTTTTCATACACCAGGTAAGTGATCAGAAGTAAATCTTCGACGTCATCTGCTACAGCCAGAATATAATTCCTTAAGGCTGTCTAGCGGGTCTTTCACTTCACAACAAATTTATAAATAAGCTACAGCGATCCCTGCCCTGCCTTGCACAAATATCAGATTTATAGCGTAAATGGTACCTTTCAACTGTACTTGTAATAGTCACTATATTATAGTTTACAACGAGCTGTAAAAAGGCCGTTTCTCCTACTTTCGCAATGACTGTGTTACGCGTTTTGCGCCGGCTCAGGCGTTCTTTCTCATAACAGTTAACAAAATCAGAAAGGTGACGAAAGATTATACAACAAGCCACCATCTCTTTTACTTCTCACAAATCAATTAAAATCACAGCCCGTATGTTCGCCAACATTTGAAACTCGTTGGCGTCTCCTTCATTTGCAGATGCGGAAAATTTGAACCTCATGTAGGACCAATACAAACTAGCAAGGGTGATGACACGGTGCTTTTACTAAGTGCAGGTGTCGTTGCTCTTTCAGCTTTTAATCAGCAGCCAGTGTAAATGGGCTAGAACAGCCATCGCTCTTTTTATTTCTGCTGCATATCTGCTTTTTGTATTTCCGCTGTAATAAATTTTTGTATTTATGCGATACAATGATGTAGTTGTATTTTCACAGTGAATTGTATTTATGTATTCATGCTCTACAGACATATGCTCTCTATATATGTAATAGCATATACCGAGTGTTGTATTATTGTGGCCAGGGCGGGGGAATTATTCAGTTGCCATTTCACTACCCCTGTTTATTGAACCACTACATAAATGAGTGATGTATGTTTTTATAATATGAATAAATTTAAACTTTGTTAGGGCGAAAGCCTCAGATTCCTCATCAAACGGGAAATTTGGCTGATGGCGTTGACCGTCCCGCAACGTCTAAGTTGAGTGATGCAAAAAATCACCACCCCGTGATGATGCCTCAGATCAAGGAAATTTGTGACGTCATCATGACATCATAAATGCTAGTGTTAGGTCATGTGACGCAATGCCACACGATGCCATTGTAGCGCCCTTTTTTAGGCGGCGAACAAACGCGGAGACTGCATTATCTCAAGAGAAGAAAGTGAATACGTCTCTTGGTAGTGGCACCGGTAGCCACGGCTTTTGTTCTCTGCTTCCTTGGACACATTGTGAAGAGAGAGAGAAGGTGTCTTTTACTCTTACCGTCGTTGTAGGTCGATGCGCAAGGGACCCTGTGACTTTTATCTTTATGAATCCCCGTCGACAGTTACTCCTGTTGACCCAGCTCAAACCAAACGTATAGCGAACTTTTTCTGATTGTTTCGTGATGTAGGTTTGGGTGCGCTTGTGTTATTCACAGGTATCTCGATGAGTAATACAAATACGTGTGTCCAACTTGCAATACATTCTCCGTTTCTGGCTGATACGCCCCGGATCAGACGGGAATCGCTGGAGCTTGCACCTATATTCCTAGTTTCGATGGCGCAAGACTTCACAGGGCAGAATATTAGCGCCCCGATGACAAAGTCGAGATCACAATATTCATTTGCTCTCTGATGAGCGTAAATCTAGCATTCGTGGGAACGTACACAATTATAGGCTTTTCTAACTCGCTTCTCAGGTGTACATTGGATGACAGAGACCGCACGGCATGAGCAGACGATAGAAAATGCGTCGCGCTGCTGCCATATTGTTTTGTGTTTTAGGGCTGGACGCCATTGCAACTCGCCATATTGCTGTGTGGAGGAATCGTGCTATAGCCTGACGTCAAGTTAGTGTCTATGACGGTAGGCGCGTTTCGAGAAAAAGGATTTTACTATCGAAATGAAATTTCTTCTCAGCATTTTCTGAGTATCCCACTTGCTCGGAGCCGTCTCCATATACATAAGATTTGTATGGCAGAGTAAACTCTTGAGGCATTTTGTTCTTCAAGAACAAAATGCCTCATAGGCACTGCTTTTGCCACCACTCAAATATTCCGAACGCGCGCACGCCCATCACCATATAGCCCCTTTCAACTGTGCCATGATAATTATTTATATTTTTTGTGTCCTTCAAGCAGACGCCGCGACGGCACCGTGAAAGTCGGCCGGCCGTGGTGGTCAAGTGGCTATATAATGTATACTCGGAGGCTGATCCACAGGTCGCGGGATCGAATCCCGGCTGCGGCGGCTGCATTTCCGATGGAGGCGAAAATGTTTCTAGGCCCGTGTGCTCAGATTTGGGTGCACGTTAAAGAACCCCAGGTGGTCGAAATTCCCGGAGCCCTCCACTACGGCGTCTCTCACAATCATACGGTGGTTTCGGGACGTATCACCACCACAACTCCACGTATCAATCAGCGTGAAAGCCGTCGAAACAAAACACGCCGGTAACAAAGCAGGTGAGCGAAAACTGACCATTGTTGTGCGCGATTGGCAAGCCGAAGCGTAGCATGGTGAGCAGTGACGTCACGGCCAGCTTCCACGTTGATTGGCTCGGGCAGTTGTACTTCATGGACAGAGGCACGTGTAGAGTCTGCACCACAGGAGAGGGGAAAAAACGAAAAATAAAACGTAAATAAACGTCACGCAGATGCAACTTATGCTGTTTATGTATATGCGAGAACACTACAGGATTAAGATTCATTTGAGCAAGTTGCTGTGGTAACAGGGAATTCACTGATACACCAGCGGAAATGAGTCAACACCGTCGTTTAACAAATAAAGCTCGCCATTGTTCTATCTATCTATCTATCTATCTATCTATCTATTTATCTATCTATCTATCTGTCTGTCTGTCTGTCTGTCTGTCTGTCTGTCTGTCTGTCTGTCTGTCTGTCTGTCTGTCTGTCTGTCTGTCTGTCTGTCTGTCTGTCTGTCTGTCTGTCTAATACTGCCGGTTATGCCTGACGCGGGACAAGGTTAAACGAGGAGGAGGTTTGCCCTTAAATGTGTGTACAGATTTCAATGACTTCGTACTCAACTGTGGGAGAGCAGTTCGCCGTCCCGATGGAAAAAGTAACTCAATATGGACCGATTCCCATGAGTACTATTCATCGGTTGGTCTTGAATGGCTTTCAGTTTTGTGAGTTGGCGCAGCCTGGTCGAATTGGCAGAGAACAAAAGCCTTAACGAGAAGCTCGGTCATTTAATACTCTTTTGACCCTTTGACTGGCCAAATATTTAAAATATGCTGTTTTCAATACTTAGTAAACATTATAACAAACAATTTTTCATTTTATGCCCCTTTCTTATACCTGAAAGCGTAAATTAAGTTTTTTCCTTTCGGGGCCGAAGCTCCCTATGACTTGGCTTTTGCGTCCCGTTGTCGTAGTACGTAACCTGTGGCACATACCCGCATACCAGTGGCACATACCCGCCTTCGGGCACACGTCCGCATGTCCACATGTAAAGAAAAACGTAGCAAGGCGTCGTTATCACGCTCTCGGTGTTAACAAAGCGCTGAAAGCAGAAATTTGGTACATACTCTAATTAGGTCCTTGAACTGATCGCTGGATGGTGGTACTCTTATATAATCATTATAGAACAAAACGAAGCTAGATTGTGGTACTTGAAGTGTTCACTAGATGGACGGACGGACGCGCGGACGGACAGACAGACAAGCAGACAATCGCTTGACGGATTCGGAGTGGCCGACGAACTCTGCGCGGGAGCACTCCACTCCGGCGTAGGGCAACAGAAGGGAGTCTATCAACAGAACAGACGCCCTCCTTCTGGAGCAAAAGGCAGGGTCAGAGTGGAACGTGATGCGCGCGTCTCTATTCTTTCTTTTAGTGGGCACGATGGGCGCAATGATGCTACGCTAGCAAAACGTGAGCTCCAACGCGAGGCGCAACTTACGTGACTGGCGTCCGTGGGTGCGCTCATGGTGGTGGTGGTGGTGGTAAACATTTATTAAGAAAAGCACAGACAGTTGCACTACAAATGCACTTGGATGATCTCCTTATTCTAGAAGTCCACTGGAGGTCATCGCTGCTAGGGCGCGGGCCAGCAGGGAGTTCGGAGCGTCCCGGCTGGAGCAGCCGAGCAGGAACTCCTCCCTAGCCTCTCTTGTGGTTAGGTGGAAGGGGGATGAAAAAGGAAGAGGTATAGCTGGGCATACTGAAATTATGTGGTACGTGTCGGCCAGCACCACACAGTGCACACAGTAGCCGCGTATACCCGGCATGAAATGCTGGGCGGCTACAGGAGACAAGAAGGTGTTCGTCTGCAAGCGTCTCAGAAGACGCTCGTCCGCTTTAGAGAGACGCTCGTCTGCTTTAGAGAGTCCGCTTTACAGAGACCCGCCCGCTTTAGAGAGACGCTCGTCCGCTTTAGAGGTTCTGGGTAAAGACGGCGCGAGTTTCGATAGTAATCAAGGATTTTGCGGTACTGCGTAAGAGCTGAGGGGCCTGGGGGAGACGTGGGGTCGAAAGAGGTAAAGGCCCGGGAGAGAGAAAGGCCGGCAGCGGCATGAGCCGCTTCGTTATTGGGGAGACTCGCGTGGCCAGGATACCACACTATGCGGATGGAGTGAGGTTCAAAGCGCCATGAGGCAGCCTGGAGAAGGTCGGTGGCCAGAGGAGCTATGGTACCTTGCAGGTATTGGGAACAGGCGATGCCCGAGTCCGTGATGATCACTCTTGCTGATTTGTGAGAGGCTGCCGAAGCGATGGCTACCTCTTCGGCCCGAGTTGCATCAGGTGAGCGGAAAAAGATGCCGTCAACGTGGTGACCCTCGGATATCACTGCAGCCGTAAAGTGTCCCTAGGAGGTTGGGCCTGAGACATCTACGTAGAAGACACCAGAAGTGTTGGAGTATCGAGTATGGAGAAGATGTGTTAGGGCTAAGCATCTGCCTGTATTTTGACTGGGATCCATGTTGCGAGGAAGAGGCTCGACCCAAAGTTTTTGCCGCCAGAGCTCCAGAACTGAGGAATCGGTGGGTGCAGTAGAGATCGGGTTCAGTGACAGCCTGTCCAGAAGGCGGCGTCCATGAACCGTCTGGGATAGGCAGTTAGTTTGATTGGTGCGATGAGCCTCCCACAACTCGGCATACGAGTTGTGCACACCCAAAGCCGCAAAGCGGCGATTGGAGGTAGCAATGGGGAGGTCTAGTGCTCGCATCTAAACCGATCGGAACAGTGCGTCCAACTGGTTTTTGTGGTGGCGACGCAAGCGAAGGTATGGGGTAGCGTAGAGGTCTCGGCTGGTTACAAACGCGTGAGCCAAGCGAAGGGAGTGCCGACTGCGAAGGCCGCCACGTTTGGTGGAGACCCGCCGAATCATACGGCTAACCTGCTCACTAGTGCGCCGAAAACGCGCAATGGTGGAGCCAGGGTTCATAGTAGAAGAGATGTAGAGGCCCAATGTGTGGAGTTCTGTGACAACCGGTATGGGGCCAGACGGCAGAGATATTTGAGGTGGTGGTAGAGATGACACCGAGAGGAGAGATGATTTGGTAGGGGAACACTTCATTTCGCATAATGAGGCGTAAGTGTCCACAATAAGTGCCACTCCCTGTATGCGGTCTTCCATTTCTGCAGGGGAGCCCGAATGGGTCCAGATAATGATGTCATCTACGTATAGACCGTACTGTATGTCTTCGACCTGAGCGAGGAGCACAGAAAGTTTGAGCATGGCCAAATTGAAAAGGATGGGCGATAGAACCACTCCCTGTGGTGTACCGCGGGTGCCTAATGTATACGGACCATGTTCAGCAGAGTCGATGCGGATGAAAGCGGTGCGATGTGGAAGGAATGACCTAATGTACCGGAAAGCTTTCGAGCCACAGTTTGTGTTGTTAAGATTGGTAAGGATGATGCTATGCTTTACATTGTCGAAGGCACCCCGTAGATCGAGGGCTAGGATGGTTTTGTCATTGTGGCGCATCGTAGTAGGTACAATGATGTCGTGCTGGGGTTAGAGAAGGACGTCCTGCGCAGACAGATGGGGGCGAAACCCGAACAACGAGTCACCAAAGAAGCCCTTCCTTTCCAGATATGCGGACAGGCGGTCGCGGACCATGGTCTCCATAAGTTTGGTTGTGCAAGAGGTGAGCGAGATAGTTCATGATTACAAATAAGCAGCGCACGACGTTTTACACAAAGAGAGACGATAGGGACTTGTGTAAAACGTCGTGCGCTGCTTATTTGTAATCATGAACAATCACCAACTCGCCCAACTTTCGGTGTTACTGAGCGAGATAGGTCGCAGTGCCTGAATGCTGACGGGCTTGCCTGGTTTGGGAATGAATATGACCACCGAAGTGGTCCATTCCAGGGGTAAGGCTTCACCGTCCCAAACTGCGTTCATCAAATGTAAGAGGAAGAGTAGTGCGGAATCGGGAAGATTGGCTAATAGAGTGACTGTATTGCCATCCCTACCTGGTGCAGTACCGCGCTTCATTTTAGCTAACGCCGCCCGAAGATCGGGGAGCGTGAAGGGGGCATCAACTTCTGAGTTGGGGAGCCTGGAGTAGACGTACTGGCAGCCCATGGGGTAAATAGTACGACAGAGATAGCGGGCGCAGAGGTCGTTTGCGAGTTGGCTCGTCGGGCTCTGGTAGGCATAGTAAGCGCGGCGAAGCTGGCGTCGTGTTTCCCCACAGGTGGTAGAGGGATCCAAGAGGCTCCAAAATAGTCGCCATGTATTTTTGAGCTCATCTGACCTGCAGCCTTCACACAGGCACCAACTCAATTTGCATCCACAAGCTGGGTAGAGTAGGCAGCAGCCTCCGAGGTCAGCATTTCAATGCGGAAGCGAAGCTTACGATTTAGCTTAGATCGTCACCACCGGTGGGTAAGCCTGTGGCGTGCATCCCAAAGGTGGAGGAGGTGGGGATCCACTGCACGGGCTGATGTGGAAGTGGGAATGTGTTTGTTGTATGATTGCTGTGTATGGAGGGCGTATGATCCCACGCCTGGTAGTCCTCTGGGGAGGAGATCAAAGGGAAAAGCTTAGTGCGAACAGCTGACTAGTCCATGATACGGGCTTTGTCCCAGATTTTGCGCATTTTCCACGTCAGGAAGGCAATCTTCAGCAAAAAATGGTCACTGCCAAGAGTGTCAACGAGGTTTTCTCACGTAGCCTGCCGAATGTTACGCGTGAGTGAGAGGTCTGGACATGTATCGCGTGTCACCGAATTTCCCATACGCGCGGGATGCGCTCGGTCAGTGAGAAGTGTGAAACCAAGAGTGGATATAAGTTCTTTAAGCTTCCGGCCACGAGGCTTTTCAAAGTGGAATCCCCAGTGTGGGCTAGGAGAATTGAAGTCTCCGATCATCACCAAGGGCTGCCGAGCCACCGATTGGAGAGCCCTGTAGAAAATGTTCCGCGAAAGTGACCCGCTGTATATGTGGGGTACAGTGCACATTAATAATATGAATTGATGGAGTACCTCATTTCTGGGGAAGAACGGACATCATGCAATAATCGTAGGGGAGGTCTAGATCTTGATCGACCTGAACAGCCGTATATGTTTTGTGAACAAGTAGACTAGTGGTAGTGCCGCCTGTATAGGAGCAGTAGCTGGAGAGGGTAGGGCTTGAACCGCATTCTTGAAGGGCGATGATGGCAGGAAAGGAGCCCCGAGATTTAAGGAAGAGCACAAGATGTGCACGCTTTCGCCTGTTCTCGAATCCCCTGCTGTTCCATTGAATGATTTTGAATTGAGATAATAGTGAAGATATAAATGACGGAGTCGCCATGATGAAAAATCTAAAGTTTTATGGCTCATCCTCCGTGTCCTGCCCCTGACTTCCCAGAGTTGGAAGGGGGACGGAAGCTGGTTTGAAAGCCGCTGAAGAGGAACCGGCAAGTTTGCGTCGACGCGGGACAGAATTGCTGTCCGTAGAGGCCGAGCGTGAGCGAGTTTTGGTGCGAAACTGAGTGACAGCCCAGGCCTGAACCGCCTGAACCACCTCAGCTACAATGCGTTGAACATTAATGGTAGAGATGTGGCAGAGAACAGCATTTTTGAGGCGACTAATTCGGTCCTCCAATGGTAAGGTTTGGTCTATAGGGGGAATGATCTGAGTTGCCCCTGAGCTGGATGGGCAGCCGACGCCGACGTCGGGGGAGTGGTATCACTACGCGGGGTGGACGTAACAGGATGGTCAAGCTTAGGGGCGGTGGGTTCAACCAATGGGGTAGCAGTGGGAGGTCCTGCCAATTTCTGCTGTTGCACTTCGAGAGCTGAGACCTGCTTAGTGAGAACTGCGATTTGCCGCTGAAGAAGCGCGTTCTCTTTTCGTAGAGTGGAGAGCTCTACGGAAGAAGGGAGAGGAGAGGCAAGGAGAGGCTGAGGAGCATTCATCCCTGCCCGTCTCCTTACCTGAGGTGATCCCGTGACAAGTGGCGGCTAGTGAATTGAGGTTGCCGGCGGTGGGGTCGGCGGGTCAGTGAGAGGTGAGTCACGCTCTGCTTGCGTATCTGCTGGTGGGCCTGTTGGGGGTGCAGTCTGTTTTGGGGTCGATGGTAGCTTAGGTTTCCGATGTTTTACTGGGCATCCTTGAGCACCGGTTTCATGTGGCCTGGAGCAGAGGAGGCATATCGGGTTGCATTCATGTTGAGCTAGGCCTTCAGGAGTCACTTGGACTTGAGTGCCACAGCGGGTACAGCGACCGGGAGTAGGTCGCGGACAAGCTGAGGGTCGATGACCAATGGTGCCGCAGAGAGAGCAAGCTGGGATGGTTTTCTTATACGGGCGCACGTAGGCGACGACACTGTGGTAGAAGATGAAGCGGGGGATCTTCGTGCTCTCGAAAGTCATAGTTATTATGACGCACCAATTACCAGCATGTGGGGTGCAGCAATATTAATGCGGCTGATGTAGAGCGCGTAGCTAGTTCCCGACCCGTCAACTAAGGAAGTTGATCGATTCCGCGAAGGCGAACGCGGAAGACTCGAGCGCGGGAAAGAAAGGAGACTTCTCCGTTCTCACGGTTAACAAGGGGAGCAGCCAAGGTCGCCCCGTTCGGGATTAGAAGGGGAAAGCTTACCCGGAAAAGCGTCTGGCAAGAGGCAGGTCAGGCGCCACCGTCTGAGTTTGAGCCATTGTTGGCATGCACGCGTGTCATTGAGAATGACGCGGGGACGCGATCACTTGGCTGACCGAGACATAGTGGCGGCAGAGAAACGACCATAATCTTTCCCGCTGTTGTTAGGATGTCGGGGCGCCTCGCTTTCGCATGCACACCTGGTAAGCACACGGAGCCCAACGGTGTACCCACCGCTCTTAAGGATGCTTCTAGGAAGCAACGAATAATGAGAGACTGACGGGGCTCGAGCGTGAGAACGGCCGCCGACGGAAGTCGGCCAATGGAGGCAGCCTAGTAATGTTGGGCAGCAAGGCCTGGCATAGAAGAGAGTGTCACATGCGGAGAACCTATCCCTTTGCGTGTTGTATTTGGTGACGAGTTTTTTTTACAAATGTAGTGCCTTTTATGAAAGTGTTTCTGTGATTGGTTGGGATGATGCGAGTCCCAACATGTGATTGGTTTTTGTGAAGACTCTTTGTTCGACCAAGGATTGAAAATAGAATGTTTGAATTTGAAATGAGAGTGGAAGTTCGGGCTTGGACTCGGGCAGTAGCCTGAGGCCGCAATAAAGCGTCTCTTCACCGGACTATGGCTCTTCGCGCTGCCACCGTGCACTCGAGTCATCGAGAGACCCATTCCAAACCTCAAACATCTTCCCTCCTTAGCTAGTGTTGAAGCTAGTCGAGGAGGAGGAAATTTACTGGCGCAGTCGACGTGGAGCGGAAAGCCCACTGCGAGGAAGGTGCTGAAGTCCGGGAAGCTGACAAGACGCGAAATTAACTGTCACCACCGCTGCACTAAAGTTACTAAGTTTGCGGACCCCCAGGATAGTGCCTCGCGGTCATTCGAGTTCATATCTGATGCGCTGCCGGGTTTCAGACGGTTTGATGTTGATCACACCCTGGCAGATTTCCCCTGACGCCTTGGCGTGGCCCCGAAAAGGTAGCTGCTGGTCTCCCATCAGCAACTGAATATCCTCAAGCAGGTGCTGCGCCGTGAATAGTAAGGTGACACTGCACACGAGAACGTTTTGGTCCCACACTGGCCACTCGTGGAGTGCTCTGGACGAGTGTTCTCCCAAGTCACGTCACCGACACGATCGGACGAGAGGATGGATTTGAGCTGGAAAGGAGCGCCCGGCTTCAGCACGACGATGTAATCTTCACGAGAGAGACAAGGGGTAGGGCGTGGTCGCCACTTCACTTGACGCATCGGCGAGGCAGGAGCTGTGGTGCGCGCACCATCCGTAGAGGGGCGCGAGGACGACCTGGATGTAAAAAAAAAAGGTGAAAGAAGTTCGGACTGTCACGGTGAATGGACGTGTTTTTTGAGCGCTCCTACTCGACTGCGCACAGAAGTGTTTTTGCATGTTTTGAGCTTGTCTTTATAATCATAAAGCAGTAGTTGAAATCTTCGTACCACTTATTTTATGGTATGGCTTTTTCGGGGACCAGTCACCAGGTATTTATTAGTGTGTGTGTGTGTGTTTGAAATATTTGCAGTTTTTTTTTCTTTTGCCACCCCATGGGGGAGTGCGCGTACATTGAACACGCAAATTTTTGTAGTAGAGCTTAGATGTTTTTTCGTAGTGCAGGGCTCGGGTTTAGTAATTATCGAGTATAGGGACAATTGGTGTCAGAAAGACATGGTTAAAAAGACTGTAAAGTGTTCAGGATGTGAAGTGGGTTTGAAAGTGGACCCAAGTGTAGAAGGAGATGAAGAAGAGGCTGACGCGAAGTGTAGGCAATGTGATGTCGAGGAAAAAATGAAGAAAATGATGGTTGCCCAGAGTGAAATGCTGATGAGAATACACGAGCTCGACACTGCGTTGGCGACAGAGCAAGAGAAAACGAGAGCAATGGGAGAAAGGCTTAAGTCCGCCGAGGAAGCACTAACGAAGCTGAACAAAGGAGAGGCCTACGGAGCAAACAAAAGGGAACCGGCAACCAGAACGGCGGAGAAGAAAGAGCAAGCAAGTTTGGAAAAACCAGGTTCAGCCGGTTCAATAGTCGCAAGACCCAGCTTCAGGGAGGTAGTGGTGGGGCTGGGAGGGGACAAAGCAGCCGGCGTCACAGGTGCAAGTAGCCCCCAGGTGCAGGACGCTCCAGCTGAAAAGACACATCATGTGATAATCGCAGGGGACTCGACTTTAAATTGATGCACAGAAGCCATCAAAGAGAGAATAAGAGGTGACAAGAGGGTTGCAGCAGGGGCGTTACCAGGACGCAAGCTGGAAGCAGTCATGAGGCAAGCGAGCGCTAAACTCAAAACTACAGTTGATAGACGAAACCTCGTGATAATTTTAGGCGGTGTAAATGATGTCTTAAATGAAGATACAGCAGGACTAGCAACCACGCTGGTGAAAGGCGTCGATGACATGCGCGCCACTTCTCCTCAGGTACAGGTACTGATATGCACGATACCGGAGGTACCGGAGCGTGATAGCAACCTGCAAAAGGCGGTTCTCAATTCAAACGAAGAGATATGGCGGATGAGTCGAGAGAAAGACTTTGATGTGGTTTAAATGAACAGAGAGGTGCATAAATGGGGTGGTTTTCAACGAGACAGAATTCACTTCGATGGGTGGCTAGGTCATGAGGTGGGTTGGCGACTTGCAGGACGCGCAGTAGCTTTTCTGGGGCGCAAGCGAGCCATTCAGGGTGCAGGATAGCTAGTAACGAGGAAAACAACCAGGGAGACCCTTTGACAGGTGGTATGGACAGAAACGATTCCAAAGTGGCACCAGTATCTAAGATAGATAGAGTCCGGGGCCTAAATAGACGTAGCCACGAGCACCGAGCCAATTCAGACATAGGGTATATTAACAGGCAGGGTGGTAGAAACAGGCTGAAGTGGGAAGAGATAGAAGAACAGCTAAGGGAAGAGAGGCCGATGGTATACGGTTTTGTAGAAACAAATCTTAGGGACATCAAACAACCACCTAGATATCCGGACTATGCATGGTAATATTGTAATAGAACAGAAGGCAGCAGAAAGGGGGGTGGTATTGGGGCATTCATTCATAAAAGTACAGACTGGCAAAGGGTCAAGCAGGAGTGTAAGGAACATTTATGGCTAAAAGGAAAAGTGGCAGGTCAAATGACACTCCTCAGTTTCGTGTACTTGTGGATGGAAGCAAAGGCCAGAAAGGAAAACCAGGCAATAGTAGAGTGTATATCAAAGGACATTCAGGAGTTAGGAAGAGATTGTGAGATAATTATACTAGGAGATATGAATGCGCACATAGAAGATATAGATAGGTATACCGACCCGACAGGCAAAATGATCATGGATATGTGTGAAAGGCTTGATTTGATCATTTCCAACAGTACCGAGATGTGTGAAAGGCAAATAACATGGGAGGTAGGAAGGCTGTAGTCGACAATAGATTATGCACTGATGTCATATAGGATGTATGATAAGCTCAGGGGAATGCACTTAGATGAAGGTAGCTCCAAAATTCTGGGTAGTTATAACAAACGTATCAAGTCAAGTTTTTGAAGAGCAGTCAAAGTGGGAAGAAGACAAGATGAGCAACTACAGAAAAATTTTCATCGAGAAAGGCGAAATGAAATAGCCACTAAACAAACTGAGAAAGTAATCATAGAGGATAATAAAACAGGGTGGACATACACGAATCTAATTAGGCTGTTTGAGCTAGAGCTTGCTAAGACGCGTGACAAGTCGCCCCGGAAAAGAAGACACAAACCCAAAAGTTAGTGGGATGAGGAAGTTAAGAGATCCATAGCAAAACGTCAGGAAGCCTCTGGGGAACACAGACATGCTAAGCAGCGGGGTGAACCGACAGATGATGTTGAAAGAAAATGGGAAACCTTTCTAAGCTGTAGGAGGAATGCATCCCTTCTGATCAATGAGAAGATTAGAAGACAAGGAGCTCAGTGGCTGGCAGAAGTACATAAAAATGATATAAAGGCAGTGGCGAAGTTTTGGAACCATCTAAACTCTCTAAGAAATAAGACTAGCCTAGAGCAGAGGTTTATAACTACAGATCAAGGGGCTAGGCTAGAAGGGGACGAAGCTATTGAATATATAGGAACATGGGTGACAGACAAATTTCAACAAAGAAGTTCTTTATGCACCACAATAGACAAGGTTGAGTCAAGTGGTGCAATGGCTCCATTTTCACAACAAGAGTGGGAAAGGGCTGAGAAAAGGGTTCCTTTTAGTACATCAACAGGCCCAGATGGCATTCCAATTACGCTGATAAAGACATTAGGTCCGAAGTCTAAGCAGGCTTTGAGAGAGGAAGTGAGCAAACTAATCATCGATGGTGAAGTTCCCGATGGATAGAAACTTAGCAAGATCAGCATGATCTATAAAGGAAAGGGGGACAAAGCTGGCATAAACAACTACCATCCTATAACAGTGACATCAGTGGTCTACAGGCTGGCGATGCAGAATATAAAGGAAAGACTGCAGGCATGGATAGAGGATGAAGTGGTGCTGGGAGAACTGCAGAATGGGTTTCGGAAACACAGGAGGTTGGAAGACAATCTGTTCTCACTAACGCAGTGCATCAAAATAGCGAAACAGGAACACAGGCCCCTGTGGCTAGCATTTTTGGATATCGAGGGAGCGTACAATAGCGTGGTTCAAGAGGACTTGTGGGGAATACTAAACACACTAGGCGTGGAACATGTAGTCACTAATCTTTTAAAGGATATCTATAAAGGTAACAAGGTAGTTATAAAGTGGGAAAAACAGGTATCCAAGCCTGCAGAAGTGAAACGGGGGCTTAGGCAGGGGTGTTTCCTGTCACCCTTATTATTCATGATGTACCTACAAGGATTAGAGTCCAAATTAGAGGGAAGTGGACTGGGCTTCAACCTCTTTTCAGTCAAAAGGAAAACTCACTGATCAGGATCTACCAGCATTAATGTACGCAGATGATATAGTGCTAATGGCCGACAACAAGGAAGATTTGCAGAGATTGATGGACATCTGCGGTAATGAGGGAGATAGGTTAGATTTTATATTCAGTAAGGAAAAATCAGCAGTCATGATTTTCTATGATGACGAAGGTAGTGAGCTTAGAATACAGGAGGTAACGCTAGAGATAACAGATAAATACAAATATCTGGGCGTATGGATAAGCAATAGGACCGACTACCTAAAAGAACACGAAATATACGTGACGATTAAAGGAAACAGGAATGCAGCAGTGATGAAAAATAGGGCACTGTGGAATTACAATAGGTATGATGTTTTGAGAGGAATATGAAAAGAGGTCTTAATTCCTGGGCTGACGTTCGGCAATGCGGCCTTGTGCATGATATCAGAAGTTCAACCAAGATTAGAATTTAAGCAACGTGGAGGAAGCTTGCTTTAGTAGTTCACGAGAGTACACTAAATCAGGGAGTACAAGGTCATATGGGATGGACATCATTTGAGGGCAGGAAAGCTAGCAGCAAAATAAAATTTCAGAAGCTATTGAGAGAAATGGGGGAGGAGCGTTGGGCTAGGAAGGTTTTCAGCTACTTGTACATGAAGAATGTCGATACAAAATGGAGGAAGCGAACCAGGAAATTGACTGGTAAATACTTAGAAAACAGCAGGGGGACAAACCAAAAAGAACTATCGGTTAAGAAGAAAGTGAAGGAAACGGAGACTGACATGTGGAGAATGGGCATGATTAAGAAGTCCGCACTAGAGACTCATCAAAATTTCAAGCAGGAAATTGCCAAGGAAAGAATTTATGATAATACTTGGTGTAGTTCTCTACTGTTTGAGGCCAAGACGGGAGTTCTGCGAACCAAGACATATTGGGCCAAATACGAAGGGGTACACACAGTATGCAGTGCGTGTGGAGAGGAAGAAGAAACTGCCGAACACTTGATAATGTTCTGTAAAGGGCTGCACCCTATAGTTCAGGATGATGGCGCAGAGTTTTTCAAAGCACTGGGGTTTAGAGACAGGGAGGGCAAAATAGACTTTCAGCGGTTAGACTTGACTAGAAGGAGGTTATCTGATTGGTGGCTAAAGTCAAGGCACGAGTGAAAATTAAACCCTTCACTGCAAAGTACGAATCCTCAACCTCACTATTTAAAGGAAAAAAAGATAAATTGAATGGTTAGTTCACTAAGTATTACGGCTAGGTGGCGTTAGCCGCCGCCCGATCTAAAGGGTACAGCCCCATCCATCCATCCTTCTATCCATGCATCGGTCCGTCCGTCCGTCCGTCCGTCCATCCATCCATCCATCCATCCATCCATCCGTCCGTCCGTCCGTCCGTCCGTTCGTCCGTCCGTCCGTCCGTCCGTCCATCCATCCATCCATCCATCCATCCATCCATCTATCCATCCATCCATCCATCCGGTAGCCGCCTTTTGCTGGGCCACAGCGCGCGACCCATTTTCCTTGGGCGCAGTCGCGGCCTGAAATAGCTTCCGTTCCCAGAGTTTCACCATGTCAGCTAAATACTCGTTCTCCGACGGCATGGCTTGGTCAGCGGAGGTGGCCTCCATCGTCACAAGTTGAAGTGTGGTCGGGTCATAGCCCGTAACCGTGGTAGTTGCCGCCATCGCACCGAGAAAACTCGGGCGTTGCGGAGCTAGGCCCGAGGTGGTATCCACTCGGAGCAGAGAACTTGGCGGTGACAATGAGGCTAAAATGTTTATCCACTGGCGTGAAGAACCGCAATAATCCTTGATCACTGACGGAGCCGATGCGGCAGCGTCCATCACCGTCGAGCGCTCCGCGCGTCTCTGCGCTCATAGTTGACACCGTTTGAAGGTGGGGGTGCTTGCGACATTCGGTTGAATCCGCCGATTTTTGAGGAGTAGGAAAAAGTTGCTCCATGAAGTATATATCGCGAAGGAGCTGCTCCGGATCCGCCAATGAAATATAAAAGGGGCACTCCTAATCTACCAATAGAATAGATTCGCTCCACGTGGAGCAGAAGAAAGTATTACTGGAAGTGCTCCAAGTCTGCAAATGGATGGCACCATAAGAAATGCATTTGCAGTAAAAAAAAGTTCTGCAATTGTGTTCGATATGAAAACCAAAGTGAGCGGAACACATGCTGCTGCTACGAAATCTTGAAACCGACCAAAAAGGCGTTAGCATACTGAATTTATAGTCAACGCAAATTTCTATATACATGATTTCCTTATTCTTCGAGTGCCTGGAACATTACATAGTATTTGATAATAGTCATATGCTTCTGCCTAAACTATCTTCAAGTACTCTGAAGCCTTCAATCAAGTGATAGTTAATAGAGGCAGTGTGTAACAAAATCAGCAAATGTGGCTTTCTCAGGTAAGAGGGCCGCGTAATGTTTAGTCTTAGAGTTCATGCGTAATTCATTTATCTTCACTAAACAAACGCTCTGTGGTCATTTGGTATACACCCAGTACTCTAAATCGTTAAACCTTTTTTTCTACACACACACAGCGAAGCAGCTCTCCCATAGTACAGCACCAAGTACTGTAAATTGTTAACCACTTGTTTTAAACACGCACAACGAAGCGGCTTTCCTTCGAAGATGGCCCACAGGTTTCTCCAGAGTAAGGGAAGGACAGCTGAAGTTTCAAATTGTTCCGCACTGGACTTGCACCCACTCCATTACGCATGCATAAGTGGTAGTCAGTGAAATGTGATTAACTCGCTCTTTTTCAATTGTCCTTGTCACATTGGTATACGCAGTGATAAATTAGATTTTGGTACTCAGTTGTAAGATAACTACACTGTCTTGTTTTCGTCGTTTCATTTGTGTATTTACAAGTTAATTGTACAATAAAACTTTCTTTTCTCGTCTGCATTTGCATTGAAAGGTGACCACAGGATAGCTGATATGTTTGACAAGTTGTTGGCAGGGCCGCTGAAAGTAGAGCTCTCTCATCCGATTAGGGCTGCAGGGCATAGAGTTTCACACAATAATACCTGGAGAGGAATCTGGTGCTACGATTGGTTACTTCCATGGGAATATGGGGAGTACAGACATCAAATTAGATAGGGTTAGCTAGCGAATTGTCTACGGACTTTTTTCTACAGTTTCAGTTTGTGCGCCATCATGCCAAGACTCAGGCTGTGCCTTGATATTTGCTGAATGTGTTAAACGCTGAAATGCTCAGCCAACACATGGGGCACTGCAGTCGATCGGCAGATGTACAAAACGACAAAAGCAGCATCATAGTAATAGTGTTTTCTAATAACATGTTTTTTCTCACGAGCGCGTATTGCCTAAACTCATTTTACATCGGCTGCAAAGCGATGATGAAGCTAAGTAGACTCACCGTCATGCTTTGCTGACTCGACTTCACAACAAAACTAGAGGTGCATTGGGGGCAGACCACAGGTACCATTGGAACAGACGCACCTAGCGTCGCAGCAGACTCAATGATAAGTGTTTATCGCTTAATACTATACTGTTATTTCCATAAATAGACAATACATACTGCTGAGAGAAAAAAAACAAGCATGTTTGTTTTCAAGTATTGTAAAAAATTATTCATTAAAACTTGATGTCAAATCTGGAACGTAATGGCAGAGGGATGCAAACCTCAATGGTTGAATTTGCCCAGGTTTCACTTTTGCCGCCTGGTCACAAAAACATTTTGCAATCAAATTTGCGTATAAATATTTGAAGCAAGTTTCAAATCAATGGAAGGTCATATCACTTTGTTTTACACTTGGGAAAGAAGGGTCCCGAATCTCAAGAACGAAATCCATCCGAAGCGGATCCGAAACCCCTATTTCCCATACTTTTTATGGTATACAAGCGCCGCTGAAGGAGTCCGCGTAGACACTAGCGCCAGATTCCTCTCTATGTATTATTGTATAAAACTCCATGGCTGTATGGGTACAGGAAATATTCTCTGAATTATTTTAGCAATCCAACACTAACTGAAAGTATTGGTTAGATTGACTTTTTCAAAACGTGCAGTGTGCTCCCTTCATTAGTGAAAATAAAAGCGACAGCCCTCATGGGAGCATCTCTGCGGAGGCTTGTGTTGCGGTGGGGATGCGTCGCTTTCTGGAATCATGGCGTCGCCGGATTTACTCGAGTAGACGCTACACTGAGATTCGCTTGAAGCCGTTCTTAGAGCTCCTGCGTTGACGCCCGTTTCAACCAGGTCAACGCAGTGCGCATCGCTGCTGCTTCGCATCCCATCAGGGTTACCTTGTTTTCAGAAAGGCGAAGTTATAACTATTACCAAAGTGGTGCAGCGTTTCAAAGAAGATGCAACGCAACCGACTATGTCAACGACGACAGTTCAGAGGATGCTGAAAAAATTATGGACCCTCTTCTCGAACGGAACCCTGACGAAATGCGAAGCAGCAGCGGTGCGCACGGCAAGAGCGGTTTTAAGCGAAGCCTTGTGTAGCCTTCCTTAGAGTAAACATTCTTTTAAACGTAAAGACACGATAGGCCGGTTGGGTTTTGTGTAAGTTTCATCGCAGATAAACGAGCCGAAAGAGTGTTTTCGCTCGGCGTGCAGTCCAGCGTTGAAGATGGTCTCGAGGCTGGAGCGAGCTTTGAGGGTGTTGCGAGCTGGTGGTGGAGCCAGCAGCTGCGGGCACTGCGGTAAGCAGGCTGCGGTTCAGAAAGTGCGTGACGTAAGCGCCGAGCTTCTAGAGAAGCGTGCGATGGTGTGTAACGTCAACGCGCAGCTGCGGCGTGACCTATTTCGTACCGCTTCAACACCTGCAGTGAAGGGAACGCGTTGCGGGGCGTTCGTACGGACGCACGTACATGTGGCATTGCACACGGGAGTCCAGGATCTGCTATGCATCTAAAGATCACCGCCCAAGCGCTCCGTAAATATAGTTAACCAGCGAAAGGTGAAACGTGCGGTCCGGTGTTTTTACTGTGGGTTGAACCCGACGTGGCACTGAAGCCTTTCACAATTACTGGTTACATGTTTGTGCTTTTTAATGAGACACACTTCTCGCTCGGGTTTACCACAGCATTTGTAAATGTGAATGTATTTGTTAGTCGGGATACGTCACGCATCCGGTGTTATCCGCGGTGGTGTCTTCGCGCCAGCAGGTGTTATCTTCCCGTTCTGACAACCTCAGAGCTGGGCATAAAGCAGATTTGTGTTCAACAAAAAGGGTGTGGTCTCGCGTGCATGGTGAATCGCTTACCAGCCTTTTAAATTACGGCGACTGGCACATTTATCTACACAGTGTACGTAGGTGATTGAACATTTGCGTGTTTTAATTTTGATATTATGCCAAGAAGGCGAACTTTTTGTCGCTACGGTACAAAAGTGGTGCTGGGAGTGGGCGACGGGTCGAGTGCGGTCTTCCAGTTGAACAGGTAGTTCTCCCACTGCAGGTGACGGAAGAGTTCCTTCAGGTTGTCCTTGTTGACGTAGTAGTCGAGCGTCTGTACCTCCACCTTGTCGAGCACGGCGAAGATAACGATGGCGACGCGCTTGAACAGAGTGTCCGGCCACCACTTGATGTCCCGCTGGTTGATGGCCTTCATGTTGTAGTGCACCACCGTGTCAAAGTAGTCGTCGAGCTCGATCTGCGAATGCAGTTCTCCATAATGCCTTACTTTTACATGTTATCAGTGTGAGATAACAACTACTATTGCCAAGAAAAGCATAGGCGATGGTATTAAAGGTATTTACGTTATGTCAAGAAAGTAAAGAGGGTGAAAAGATGACTTGCCGCCGGCAGGGACCACACCTTCAATCTCAGAATGACATGTTCAATGCTCTACCAACTGAGCATTGAACCGTACAAAGTTGAATCGCTTGATCAAGGAACGCGTAATTTGGTGGTTGCGAGTTTCGTTCGTGGTTGCAGCCTCGACTAGAAGTAGCTTCGCTGATAAACCTCAGCAGTCAACAGGGTTGTACTGTCCGCATACCAAATCGGCGTCCAGCAAAGCAAGTAGCACTCGCAGTACAGAGCTAGCGTCAAGCATATTTGAACGTCGCCGGAAATTTGATTAGCGTATATGACGCGTCGCCTTTATGTACGAGTGGCAGTGAGTTCAAAACGGTAGCTGGTGTTCACGTGCACTCGCTCGGCTTGATAGCTGATTTACAAGCTCATATAGTATAGGAAGACTTATCTTATTCATTTCATATATTTCGCCCATGCACGCAGATACCAATTAATTGGTTAATTTTTACGAGAACTGTTCTATCTCGACAACTCTACAATCGGTGTTCTTACTTTCATGGAGAAATTATCACTCGTTATGCTCTTGTAACACTCTTCCACGCCATAAAAAGCGTTACTGAAAAAAAGAATAAAAAAGGCAATGAGTCGTATGTATTTTGTGTCAGCGAGAAGTACTGGTTCGAAGCAACAGCTCTTTGAGTACCTCGTAAATTTAAGCGACCACAAAACGAGACAACGGGAAACAGCAAAGAACGAAAATACCGCTCGGAATGAACTTTCTTGATAATGCAAATGCTCTTGAACATATAAACTAGATCTTTTTGTATGTGTACTTTTATCCTACGCAGTATATAAACGTTAGCTTTCATGGATTACATGCAGAAGCGTATAGAAAAGTGCGTGCTTGGGCCTCGCAGCTTTGACTGTGCTGCCGTAGACAGTTTTTGCGAGGTATAGACATCCCTGGGCGGATGAGACTCACTTTGATCATGGAGTAGTAAAGGACAGCGTGCTCGAACTCTGCAGCGTAGTGTGGGTTGAAGTCGTGCACGTGGGTCCTAAGCACGAGCAGCATTATGTGTCCCTGGTTGAGGAACTCGTTGAGGCGCCAGCGGAACACTTCGACGCGGCTCGGGTGAAGCTCGGCGTTTTCGTCCACTTCGGGCAGCGGCGGCTCGGGCGTCTCGCGCAATGTCGGCGGCCACGTCAGCATGCCCTGGCTCTGGCGTCGGTGCATGGCTCGCCTCATTCGGATCTCCTGCTGCGGTCTCCACCTGCTCACACCCGATATGCAGCTAGCCGACGTGGAACGCTCGTGATGTGTGCCAGAGGCTGATGATGATAGCGATGATCCCGTGTTAAGGCCTGTACCCACTTCTTTTAAATGCATGGGTGTCTTGACGAAGCACATGGCAAGCATGCTCTCTTTGTCGAGGCTATTACAAAAGTTTGTGTACTGATGTCTACCATACATTCTTCTGCGGACCTCCACCAAAATTTGAGCTAAAACACACTGAACAGTGTAAACAAAGCCAGGGGGTAAAAAAATCACCTGCTCTATATATGCATCTGCGTGATGCAACTAGACGGTGAAAGCCATCCTTTCATTCTCAGTTGATTGTATCGACGACCGTAAGCTTGCTGCACCCAGTCCGGGATCAGCCAACTATAGATGTCATGTGATGACGCTTTCACGTTATGTCACGTGATCTGACGTGATAGTCCTATCATGACGAAAAGGCTATGTGATCACGTGATGTGCAGCGCTCATATTGGCATCATTTCCGACGCTGACGGTCAGTTGTAGCGTTTTATGAGGTGCCTGACATACTGGCTACTTACAGGATCTCCCCCATTCTCCTCCTATGCGCAGGGCAGCAAACCGGCTGCCTATAGGCTGGTTAACCTCCCTGCCGTTCTATTCCTCCTATTTGTTTTTCCTACTGGAGCGGAAACCTGATTGATTGGTTGATATGTGGGGTTTAACGTCCCAAAACCACCATACGAATATGAGAGACGCCGTAGTGGAGGGCTCCGGAAATTTCGACCACTTGGGGTTCTTTAACGTGCACCCAAATCTGAGCACACGGGCCTACAACATTTCCGCCTCCATCGGAAATGCAGCCGCCGCAGCCAGGATTCAAACCCGTGACCTGCGGGGCAGCAGCCGAGTACCCTTAGCCACTATAGACCACCGCGGCGGGGCAGGGAGCGGAAACCTCGAGGCTTATAAAGGGGGTTCAACTTGGGGGTTTAACTTACGATGGTGTTGGTGGTGATGAAACTTTCGTCTTAAGTAATATCTGAAAGGACGTGTGAGGTTCTTCTTCATATCAAACAAAAAGAGGGAGGGTAGATTATTTGTCAGTGACAAGCTTGTAAAAGTCACGTGCCACGTGACTTGATCAGTCAAAACAAAATTTTTTGAATTTGCCTCGATAGCTACGAATGGCACTCGTTAATATTCCCACTGTTGCACATAATAGTACTCAAGAAAGCGAGATGAGCCGTCACCCTGGCTATATTGCATGAGCATGGTACGTGTAATTTACAAAGGAACCACATGTTTAAGGCGAAGGTTGTCACCACTAGACGCGAGTTATCTTTAAATTCGAAGCATTTCTTAACGAACTTCGGTGACTTTGAGCGTATCTATCTATCTATCTATCTATCTATCTATCTATCTATCTATCTAACTATCTATCTATCTATCTATCTATCTATCTATCTATCTATCTATCTATCTATCTATCTATCTATCTATCTATCTATGTAGCCGCCTACAACTATCAACTCTCCTAGCCGTTTCGGTAATGGTAACAGTACCAAACTTGGTAAGGCATAACATGACTGTATGAAGAACACATTTGACTAGTCATGACATGAAAATATTGACAGGTATGTCATGAATGTCATGATTTACATTTCATGGTCCTGCAGCACTTGCGGTGGTTTCGTTCACATGGCATGTTGCAAAACTGGCATGGTATAACATGATTGCATGGTGAACACAAGCGACAAATCCGAA
Source organism: Rhipicephalus microplus (assembly GCF_043290135.1). Lineage (NCBI taxonomy): Eukaryota > Metazoa > Arthropoda > Arachnida > Ixodida > Ixodidae > Rhipicephalus > Rhipicephalus microplus. Next base: position 173,350,697 of record NC_134700.1, on the reverse strand, counting down.
CATGAAAATTATGACATGCGTGTTATGTAAGAACATGACTGCATTCCACGCTCATAATGCGCTCGCAGCCGTTTCGCTATAGCGTCACGTATACCAAATTTTGTATTACGGTACGTGAGTGGATGACGACGGTATGTGACTGATGATAACATGATAAACATAAGAGGCGTGTCTGTAACAACATTTCTACATGCCACGCTCATGATGCGCTCGCGGCCATTTCGCTAGCGTTACATATACCAAGTTTGGTATTATGGTAGGTGAATGGATGACGAAAGTATTTGACTGGTGCAAACATGATAATCATTAGATGCGTGTCTTGTAGCAACATCACTACATGCCACACTTATGATGCGCTCGCTTCGCTAGCTTCACATATACCAAACTTGGTATTACGGGACGTGAATTGATGACGAAGGTATGATACTGGTGCTAACGTGATAAACATAAGATGCGTGTCATGTAACACCATGACTACATGCTACGCTCACGATGTGCTCGCAGCAGTTTCGCTAGCTTCAGATAAGGCAAATTTGGTATTACGTGACGCCGACGGATAACGAAGGTATGTGACTGGCGCAAACATGATAACCATTAGATGCCTGTCATGTAAGAACATGAATACATGACACAGTTATGGCGCCAATTCATTTCGACAGACGCGGTGTGCGTGCTCGCCGGCGTTCATTTCGACGTGTCAGGGTGGCGTTGCTTTGACGCATGCGCATTTCAGCGCGTCCAGCGTCCCTCCGTCACGGAGAGATAGAGGCGCAGTGTTGTCTGGGTAACACATCGGCGCGAATTTCGCGCTGGTTGCCGTCTAGCCGTGCCGGCGGGCGCTGGTCGCGCCTGGCGTGAGACTATATAGTTCTCGCATTTTAATGCGATAGCCTTACACAGGTCGTGTCGCAGAAAACCCGCCGCCGGCGTCGGCCTCGTTCCTTCTGAGCGAAAAATCGCCTGTGTGTCTGTCACCCAAAAATCAAGTACAGAGATAGCTGCGGGAAGCTTCCACTTGTCCACGTGTGCGTGCGCAATCCCACTGAAAAGCCGCACTTTCGAAGAAACAAAAGTGCTCAGGCTCACGAGACGCTGCAGTTTATTTGCCCTGCTACCCCTCCCTGCTTAGCTTCTAGCGCTTTCGTCGGAACGAGAGAAAAGATAATGCAATTGCAGCGTGCGACAAACCTTTGTAACTCCACTCGAACTGGACGGATTCATTAAATTATTGTGGCATTGAATTTGTGAGGCAATAAGCTCTTCTAGTGAATTCATTTCATGGTTACTTGAAAAAGTGTTTGAGGGTCCCTTTAATGCATTTGCTTTGGCAGGTGTCACGACGAAAACGATCCCATTCGGCCATAATAGCGCGCGCTGGTCCAATCTACTGTGTGCGTGTTTGTGTGCGTGCGTGTGCATGTAGCAAGATGTATTATTAATTATGCACTTAGCGGCTGAAGGGTGCACTAAAATCCGAATTTCGCTATCGCGTTCAACTTTTAAAGGCGAAGCTTAAGGGTCCACCAATTTTCGCTAACGCAGCGTCGCTGTGCCTTGTGGGCACGCGCGTCAACGCTACCTAGGAGAATATCGGGCCCTTTATGATGCGCTCGCGGCCGTTTTGCTAGCTCCACATATACCGAATTTGGTGTTACGTGGCGTCAATGAATGACAAAATATATGACTGGTGCAAACATGATAATTCCGACACGCGTATCATGTAAGAACATGACAGCATACCACGCTAATAGTGTGCTCGTGGCCGTTTCGCTAGCTCCACATAAACTAAATTGGGTATCACGTGATGAGAATAGATGACGAAGGTAAACGAGACCTTCAAACATCATAATCATGACACGGAAATCATGTACCACATCATTTGCTTCTTGTGTACTCCATCAATTAACGTTGTGCTGATTTTAAAGTGACATATCAACCTTTCTTATTCGTGCTTCGCATATCATCAATTCCCACTGTACGTGGGATCTGCCAATTTTTTCTCAATTTATTTCAAAATCACTTTATCTCTTAATCACTGCAATCGCAATTTAATAAAAGCTAGAACTAATAATACTCTTTGTACATTTCTTCTTCAACTTTTAATCATTCATACTTAGTATTCACGAGGTTGTCGTCAGTCGTGCCCTAGTAAGATGAGAAAAATGCAACATCGTCTTGTATATCAAGGTCTTAAATCCCAGCATGTGTCGCAAAATATTATTGCTGTAGCTGTTTAAAGGATATTCTAGGAAACTATGGCGTCTGAGTTAAAATGTCTCAACCAGCTTTATAAAAACGTGTTCTCGAAATAGTAGTTTATTTAAATGCGGTGAAGAAAAACTGGCAGCCGGTCCACGGAGTGAACGCTCTTTATGGAGCTAAGTCCTGAAGTCCCTAACGTCAACGCTCAAGTCGCTGACTAGTGTACAGGATGGACGAACAAATGGGCAGACGCATGAACAGACGGATGCACGAACGGAAAGATGGACGGACAGCATACGGTCTATTTTAAACCATGTGCGCACTATCAACGCTCTATGTACGGTAAATGTAACACCTTTGTTTCGGCCCGATGGGGACCTGCTACAAAGGCGACAACAGACATCGGTTGAGCATGAAGATCTTCGCTCCTAAATGAAGGTGATTCATTAGCTACAGATAGGGTGGCCACTTTAGAAGCTTTTAAATCCAGCTGGTGCTCTGGAATAAGCACATACGGTCACTCTTTTCCCTTCTTTTTAACAAAGAAGCGCCTTCTAACAGTATGGAGAAAAAAAAGACGTTAGGAAAACATTGGCCCGAAATGAAATGCTGTGCGTAATTGAGCAATTAGACTGACCAATGCAATAATGAAACACATATTAACAAATGCATGATGAAAAGGCACCACCAGCATTACTTCACCGAATAAAGTACTTGAAAGGAGATGAAAACTGAACGGATGGTAAAAATACATATATAATGCATGGAGTTGTTAGTTCGAAGCATGGTAGAACCCTTGCCAGTGTTGAGAGTAAGGGTTGGAACACGAAGGTAAACAGGAAAGAGAAAGTTCAGACGAAATTATATTTAAGGAACTGTGATACGGAATAGTCACGAAGCAACGAGTGCGCTAGCGAAAAATTGGTATGTCACACAAACAACGACAAGTAGCTTGATACTTGCAGTAGATCGCTTAAATACAAAGCAGGATGCTCAAAAATATAGCACAGATATTCCCAGAACAAGCGGGAAATAAACACTGTCAAAGTGTTTACGTCTCTGTGTTTGAACAACGCACTGTCAGTGTAGACAATGCAGAACCCAACGATCTGAAATATTTGTTTTTCATTTAAAGTGTGGCGCATGGAGCATGGCCTCCGATATGGCCGGCATGAGGCGGGTTTTTCCGGGTTTCCGTCCGGCCGTCCCAATAACACGGAGAGGGCGTGTTTGCAGAGGTGGGCGTGGCCCGCTCTTTTCTCCGCACCGCGGCGCTCTTTTGTGTGGTCGAAATATGTTTTATGTTCGCCATTAGGCGAACATAAAAAAAAAGAAAAGAGGTTTTTTTTTTTCGAGCCTGGTGGCATACTTGTCACCACCCCGTTATAAAGGGGACGCTCATAGCATCCATCCTTCCATCCATCCAAAAGCCTGCCACGCTGTTAGTAAAGCTTGCATGTGGCGAGAAAAAAATAGTTTTGCACTTTTATATACTTTCACACTCAATTGGGAATGTCGGGCCAAGGTGTACGAAAAGAACCGTCAATGCTTGGGCGTATATATTCTCAAATAAGCTGTTTTGCTGTAAGCTGGCACCGCCCATATTGAGGACTCTGGAATTGTGATGCCTCTGGAAGAGATTCATGTGCTGGAGGCTCACTGTACTTCGAAATTTGCAGGCTGTATAGTATGGAGGGCACTGAGGAAGAAACAAATGACAGCCTGATCAATAAGCGAATTGAGTATAGCGCTACGTTTTACCCTCAAGGGTTTCACTCGTTCAAAAGGGTTGTTTTTTCTTTCCTTTCATGAAACTACCACTGCTTTTCGTTGTAACGCCGTGTCAGGAATCTTCCCGTAGAGTTCCAAAAGCAGGATACACGGAGTGCAGATAGTCGCTATACATCTAGACTATGTCTAGACTGAGCGTCGCCGGTTTTGCGATGGCCACTGATTGGTACAGGCACGTTTTGGTACCTTATGGTCACTCATTCGAAATTATACGGTGCTCAACGGATACGTTGAGCAATGTAACAACGAACATCAAAATATTTTCCTTGTTTAGGAAGTACACAGCATGCCTTCAGAGTTTAATGTAGCTGCTATGAAACACTGCGGTGTTACATAGCAGTGAAAATTTGCACTTTTTCTTTCTTTAGTAGCGTACCTCATCGAATACTTTATTTTCATCAGAAACACGCCATTATCCTACTAGTGCGACCGTTTGAGTTGGATGACGTCGAGAATGTAGTAAATGAACATGATACTGAATTTTCTAATGTGCTACAACACAATCAAAATTCAGATGACAAAAAGGAGACGATGACAGCTCAGGCAGTTCCACTGTGAAAGACATGGGGAGTGAGTATAGTGCCCTAATCGAAGCTTTTATTTCGGCAGAAGTACTTTTCACGTACCTTATTTCAATGACTTGACAAGGGCACTCAGTTGTCTCGAGCGTAATGGCTCTTCTAATAATCACCTCATGAATATCCGTGCACCATCTAATAGTAAGATTATGAGTCACAGTAGGATAGCAATATGATTGAACGATGAGAATTAGGCCTGTTTTTCCTCATACAAGTCTCCAGAAAAGAGGAATGCTGGAATGACTCTCTATTTCTCAAATCGAGGTCTTTAGCACAGAAACAAAATAGATCGTACCGAAAAAAAGTAATATCGCTTTAGAATTACCTACCAGGTAAATGCTGCAGTTGCCATGCTTTTCTTCGTAAATTGGACCAAAATGAATGCTGTAGCAGAAAAAAAAAATAGTTTCCTTCAGTTCAGCAAGAAGATTCTGGCGATTATTTTTTCGCGTTGGCGGAATCCGCGCCCTCTCAAGGTATAGCCGGGCGCGCGAGGCAATACTCGGTCATTTTCGTAGAGTTTCCTAAATATACACGAGAGGGAACTCTGGTGCTAGTGTCTATGGGAGCTGCAACGCACGGCGCTTCGGTGAGCAGGGGGATGAAGGGTAGTGCATGGATTTGTCTAATCTTCGTACTTCTGGCTCCGTGCAAGCCCATGTGGCTTGGAGTAGTTTTCTCACAAAATGAAAGTCAGGAAATGTCCAGCAGTTGCTCTTCACCACTTTATTCTCTTAAGATTACCATTTCAAGTCGGGCCACGGAGTTCAAAAGGGTTCGCCCTTTAGTTCGAAGCAAAAGCAAAATACAGCAATAAACGAAGCCACACAGTGCCATTCGCCACCCGCAGGTACGAAGTCTGGGCATATCCGGGTACTACCCACCATTTCCATGGTCGCTGATTCATCGCAGGGCCCAAGTCCCCTCTAGTTAATTTTGTGAACCTCTATGTTCATTTTGCTCGGCAGCGTGGCAATTGGGACAGCCGGAGCAAAACCCACCGCGTGCCTGACATCTCGGAGGCCATATGTGTAGTTACCACTCTGCGTATCCTGCCGTGTGGTGGCGCCTGACGCTAAGCGTGCCTTTAGGCGTGCCCGGTTTAGGGCCCCTGTTTAGTACTCGGTGTTTTTTTTTCCGCTTTGTTCCACATCAGCAGTGGGCAATGAAGGAGATCACTTTTTTGTGCCTGACTCAAGGACAGTTTACGAGTTAAAACGAAGACCTAGAAGCATTACGTGCCACGCTCAAGCTGCTTCTAGATCTGTGTACCGCCAGTGGTAACTAGCGTACACGAATAGCTCGCAGTTGCAGCTTTATAACATGCAAATTAATCTGGTGTACCGAAGTACAAAGGGGGAGCACAGATACATCGATAATTTAGGTTATTACAAAAAACCGGACGTGATCAGGTCGCAACATGAGGCAGGCAAAAGCAAGTACTTTGGTAAAGAACCTGCGATGATTGTTAAAGTGCTTTTTAATATAAATCTCAGTGTAAAATAGGCAAAGTAGGCCCGAACTACGGGGAAAAGCATGTGCGGAGGCCTTATATTGTTACCACCGTAACACTGCACCAGTTTGCAGATATGCGGCATATTCAAGCAGTTCCCCTTTTCCTCAAAGGCTGATAAAACAAGTATCCGGAATGTGTTTTAAAAGCAGTTTATATAATTTCAATTTCTGGTGGTAGGGTTTACATTGATCAATCGGGTAATTCCGTAAACGATTGCCTTGTGGAACACCACGTATCCTTGAAAGCCTCAACCCATTCAATCTTACAGTGCATTGCGAAAAATGTCGTTGTGACCCTGCGTTGCACGAAAATGATATATTGTGTAAGCATAAACATTAGTCAACACGTGGAATAGAGGAGGTGATTCATATTAGCAAAAGGAACCATGACTGTGTTATTGAACCATCGATCACGTTACACAATAAAAAGCGTGACTGTCTTAAGTGAAAATTGTTAGTTCCACTGTGCTATTACCTTTCTCCTCATTCTGTGGGCAGGTAGGCCTCTTGTGTGACTACGCATGTGCAGTTGGTTCTGTAGTGCTCCTAAATGTTTCTATGTCTAATGGCAATTCAGTAGTGAGCTAAGTGCTGTCACACGTCAAATCCTAGAGGCTCTCTCATGGTTTTTCGAGCGCTTGAATAGCTTTTAATTTAAACATGAATGTTCACCCAACAGCCCAGCACGCCATCTTGTTGCGATACATTTCACGAATTCAGTGCTCTTGAAAACCTAACGTCTATTCCTACCCGGCCACGTTGGCTTCAGCGATTACCGTGTGTGCGTGCAGAGCGATGACGGCTTCATGACAAACGCCAAGGATCTTTCCCGTCTGACCTTCAGAGGTTGTTTCGAAGGGGGGTGTCTACTATGGGGCATACTCAAAGGTTGTGCCACATGATCAAAACTGTGGTTGGAGGTTCATTGCTTCATGAACTGTCTGGTGTGAGTGGTCAGAATACAGGACTGGCACAGAACCAGCGACAAGACAACGGAGAGTCCTTGGCGTGTTGTACTGCCTCTAGTGTCGTAGGGAAAGCAAGGAATGATGTTGCACTCGTCCAAGACTACTTTGCTTCAGGCCTACTAGAAGCCCCTCCCCCTTGGTCCCAAGCATTGCATCAAGTCTGTGCCTAACCCCACTGAGAAGGTTGCAGCTGCAAGGTAGGTTTCGATGCTTGTTCTGGTCGGAAAAAAATCAAGGTGTGTTTCAGAGGGCATTCGTTGCTACTGGGGCTACGTGTGATTTTACTAGGAACCGACATATACTGGTTTTTCTTTGAATGTTTCGCTAGAAATGAGGTGCTTTTTGTGGCGTCAGATAAGAAAGTTTATTTTTGCAATATGGAATAAAGGCATGTCCTTAAAAAGGGTATCGAAACTGTAAGAAAATTTGTGCACGATCCTCGAAAAGAAGCAATATTGTCGTGAAAACTGCAAAATCCATTTTGGTCTATATGAACCTCCTGAATTTGGCATCTGGTGCAGAAATGGCAAGAAAGCTGGAACTAGCCGTGTTCATCACTATAAAGCTCATGAGCCGGAGTTATCGTTCAGGGCTATGATTTCGGAAAGAGATACCTGGTGAAAGGTAATGTCCAAATATTTGCAGAAAAGCATAGAAACCCTCACTCCGAGTAATTATTTTCTCGTGAAGGACTCGGATTGGTTAGCAGACTTCCTTTGGGAAAGCAATTCTCAAGGAAGGAATACTGAACCTAATATTCAGGTTTTATTTGATCTCGCAAGAAACGCTGATGCTGACTGCAAAGCAGTGTAAAGCGAGCTAAAATAATAAAACTAGATTTCACGAAAGAGCCCATGTTAACGTGTCAGCGTTCTTGGAATTGCTTTCTTTCTATTTACGGTCCATTTTTGTTACTTGGCAAGGTAGTTTCTTCCTCCAACAATCGGGTATAGGTGGCTTGCACTGAGGTTCTGAAACAGTCATGTTGATGCACCGCAAGGCTCGTTCACTGTTTCCGACGTCACGCGTTCATATTATCGTTCTATCTATTGCAAGTCGTTTTGTTGCAGACGGACAGAGACAAACACAATTCCGGCCGCATTGTTATTATATCGATGCAAGTCAGGCGTGCTCGTGAACCAACAAGTTACGAAGCTGTGACCATGACGTCCCGTGCAAGTTGTCTGCATAGATAGGGTCGTGCCCCATCCGTAGCGAAATCTTTGAGCAAATTTGACAGTCGAGTAGAAAGAAGGCTCTCTGGTATAGCTAATTACATTGCTAGGTGTGTCTATTATTTTCCTATATTCACACAAGGTAGGGACTCATCCCGTGATGTGGTCAACGTCATGAATGTTTACATAAAAAGTAGCATGTGCATTCACCTCACCTCTAAGCTGTCCACAAACCAAGAAAATAAATTATGAACCCTCCCTCCGAAGGAAACCATGATGGAATGCAAAGCAGCAGCGTTGTGAACCCTGTTGAGCCGGCTGAAACGGGCATCGACGTGGGTGCTGGAAGAACAGCTTGAAGTGAAACCCGGTGAAGCCTTTACTCGAGTAAATGCTTATTTGAAATGCAAAAACACGAGAGGCAGGTTGGGTTTCGTGTGTTTTTTTGCAGAAAAACAAGCCGTAAGGGTGTTTCCACTCATTGTGCGGTGGAGCGTCGCGGGCGGTGTAGGTGGTGAAGCGAGAGAGAATCGTGTTGCGAGTGGGCGGAGGAGCAACACCTGTAGGTGTGTTGGATAGAACTGGCGGTGAGCAGTAACGTCAACGCGCAGCTGCGACTTTACATACTTGGCATTGTTCCAGCAAGTGCGGCGGGGGAAACGTGGTGCGGCGCGTTGTCACGAAGACACGGGCGGACAGCAAAACACAGGCTATAAAAACAGCGGCTTCGCATGTAAAATTACTTTTAGGGGCGAAGCTCTTTAAGGCGTGGGCTGTGCATCCCCTGTATGTAGCCACCTCTCGTTCAGTTCTTGCAGTGTTCACTAGATGGCGGTACTTGTAGCTGACGGCAATAAGTATTACGCTAGCCACCGCCCGATCTAAAGGGTACAGCCATATCCATCCGTCCATCCGTCCATCCGTCCGTCCATCCATCCGTCCATCCACCCATCCATCCATCCATCCATCCATCCATCCATCCATCCATCCATCCATCCATCCATCCATCCATCCATCCATCCATCCATCCATCCGTCCGTCCGTCCGTCTGTCCGTCTGTCCATCCATCCATCCATCCATCCATCCATCTAAAAGATGCAAGATGTTATAAACTAGACGGCGGTACGTGTAGTTGATTATGAAAGATGCGAGGTGTTATAAAATAGGAATGATGCTACATATGGCGCGTGGCATCGTTCGATATAGTGCGGCGACGTACGCTAGGGGGAGCGTTGCAATAAAATCGAGTGGGCAAAATGTACGGAGGATTCATGTTTTACCAGGTTTACCTCCGGAGATTCGCCCACTCATCATCATTCACTTAGTGGATGTGGCGGCACTTCTTTTAAATTTACAATTGATTTTATAATGAGCATGTTTGTTGGGGTTACCGCCCAAAATGTGTCAAACCATCGCTGCATCATATATGTACGGTCATTCAAAGTTAGTCAAGAGGGGCATTGTGAAAGCATCTTTCAAGGCAGTTCTGTACAAATCATGTGCGCATTTCGTATGCGATTGTTTCAGACGTCAAGTGGTGAAATCCCCATAACGCGGCTGCCGCCGGCATTTGATGCCTTCAGCGTTCAATCGTTTAATCGAAACTGTCCAGAGGGAGAAAAAGAGGCGCTCAGCACAAGCGGCCACTCCAAAAAAAAAAAAAAAAGATGGCAAGATGGCTTACATTCCCTATACATGCGTGGGCTGGCACACAAGTTGACACATATCAGGAGCAGGTTAACGTGTACGTGAAGTTCACAGCGAAAAACCAGCTGGTACGTTTGTGCCCTATAGTTAATAAACTGAAAGAGTTAAGTGTTTGTAGTGTGAAACGTTAAAAAAGTTTGGCAGATCCCACGTACCTTGAGAATCGATGTTATGCGAAGTATGCGCATGAGATGTGACAGTGCTGTAATATTTTTTATTGAGCGAAACGTTATGAGCAGGTGCAAAAGATGTGCAAAAATGCACGCACAGACATACGTTAATTAGCCGTATATGTTTTATACAACCACTTGTTTACAGTTGCGTAATGATCCGCACAACAACGTGGATATTAGCAGCACCAAAAGCGGTAAGCTGATATTAAGCGCTGGTGCATGCGACGATGGTAGCCCTGGATATAAATCAACTTCAATGGATGGCACGTAACTACAATTGACATTAACCCGACGTGACGGCTGCATAACAAAGCACACGTGTAATGTTTATAAAACTGGATAGACAGCACTGCAACCACAATTGACGTTTCATGAACGTTAGTGTCCATTCGGAAAGTAATTCCAATACCTGATGTGGCTCTGTGGTATGATACTTGATGGCCACGCAGAACGCTGGAATTTGATTCTTGTTGGGACCCTAACACTTGTTTTTCTGTATTCGTCGGGTAAACGCTGCCGATGCCAACTTTTTCGTCATGCCCACTCGTTAAAATTACCCATGTGAGTTCTTAAAGAAAGTGTCAAATTAGGAGCTCGTTTCCTTGTTATGCACACTGTTAATGAGTACTAACAGGCAATAATTCGGGAAAAGTATAGGGTTTTATTAGAACTGATGTGAACTTCAAGAAAGAAACGTTGACGAAATGATGTCTTGTCGTGGGCAGGGACCAAATCTGCGACCTTAGAATAACGACTACGATGCTCTACCAACTGAGCCAGCACGGCAGCTAGTCCCCCACCCACTTTATGGGGTATATAGCTGTCTTAAGATGGCGGTTCCACTCCCTCCTTCTCGCAATAGCTCGAAAGAAGACACCAGACGACGTCACTCATCCACACTTACAAAAATCGAGAAAGTTGCTCGCGCAGGCACGATGTGTACCTGGGAGTCCACACGGAACGTCATTGCCTCTGCAAAGGCAATCTGTGCCAATGCCATCGAGTGGGCCCACCTGACGCCATGAACTCAACGACGTCATCAAGTGGCGGCACCGGTTTGTCTTACGCAACGCACGGTGAGCTCCCCAAGCCCACGGGCCCGATAGCAGCCCGAAGAAGCAATCGGTGCCATCCAGTCTGGCGAGTCTTACGCAATGCGTGGTGACATCACTCGTCCTTGGGTGCAACCCAGCGCATGGCTCCGGATTTCAGGATCATGACGCAACCCAGCGGTGGGTCCCCTTCAGAGGATTCTGACGGGACCCGGAGGCAGTTCTTAGCGGATGTTGATGACGTAAAGAATCACCTGGGGCTATAGACGAGAGCACGCCTATCTCGCACCCAGGCGCCTTCGGCGGTATACCCTCGCTCCCATAGACGCCATAATTTGTTTACAACTGCCAAGGCACACCTCGCTAGCATGGCATGCAGTGGCTCTGGGAGTGTAAAATGCGAAAAAGCGCCTCTTCACGCTGCGCCCGCCTATAAAATGTCATCTGGGTACCACTGTGCTGTCATCTCATGCGATAACAACCAGCGCAAGAGGAAGAGATTGGTGAGCACCGCCTGTGAAGTGCACAACGCATCGCGGGAATCATGCCAGTGCGGTGCTTTGCGATTGCATAGATTTTCGTCCCCAACTAAAAACGCTGAGCTCGGCCGCCCTCTAGTTATATTCACAATCAGCAGGAAAAAGTACGAGTCCAGTGAAGTGTAAAAATAAGTATACTTATTGCGTTTATTCAAGCGTGACTCCAGATGTTCCACTTTACAGCAACGATTTGCGTGCAGTATGCCTGTAGTATGCGGCACAAAACTATTGCCGTACTCTTTCGCAGGCCGCATGTGAATAATAGGATATACGTATTACGGCTCACGCGTGGATGCACGCACCGCGCATGTTTAGTACAGCTATAACGGCCTACTATCGCGATGAAAAGAGATGTGAATGGCGCGGGAAACATGGCTTTCGACTCGGTCGAACTGCGTCATGCCTCTCACTCTGCGAATATACATGTGCTTTCGGCGGGTGTCACCGTAGCATATTAAAATCTTGTTCTGGCTGGCTATTTCGCACCACGTGTGTGTTCCCAGTGCCATGCAGGACTAGCAATTGATACACATGCGGTGCATGAGCATAAGTTGGAGACAGATTTTAGCGCTACATTTACGCCGGCGCACAGCACAAATTCTGCCTTTTCACAGCCAAGGCACACCGCAGTTAATACTGTTCGCATTTCTTTCAGTCGGATAATACCTACCTGATGAAGTTGCTTCCGCAGCCTGCAATGCACGTGCTGCAGACATTCCGGACTGTCGAGAAAGGCCTCCTCGATGTTTCTCACGAAAGCAGCATAACATTCCAGCACAGGAACAGCGCGAAACAAGTTTACAGCCGCACTCAGGTTTGAAGTTTCGCGTTTGATTTGCAGAGCGTCTGCTCGCGTGGCAGCAGAGGGTGTTGCATCGCCGCGCTTGCGACAGATGGCGCCACGCGCTTTTCAATATGGCAGCAAGCACTGAGCTTGCTGTGTTCTAATGTATAAAGAACCACGCGGCGCTTCGTCAAGCAGCTGACCTATGCGTCAGAGAGAAGCCGACGTATGTGTCAGAGAGAAGACATCTCGGCTCTTCGAGTCCCTAAGCTGTCCGCCCCAGTGCCGAATGTGTAACGCCTCTATTTCTATGCTGTACATAAACCTTGCCTAGTTTTTTTTCTAAAAATATTTTATCAGAATTACGTAGACCATCTAGTATATGGGATGACGTATAGGATAATCCCTAAGTTGGTTCACGCTGTCCCGTCTTGTTTTCACCATATTTGTGCTACTGCCTAAATCATGGTAAACTAAGCTACCACGAAGTGTTTGCTTTAGGAAATTCTTCATTTTCGCCAAGAGCAGATTTCAAAATGTGACGTAATCGCACGAACACACAGAGTATCGAGTAGCAGCACAATCGAGCTCAGCGTCGCACTTTGTGGGAGGGCGGGAGAAAGGGGGGTTATGCATATTTTAAAATCATAAGGAATTATGACGGCATCCACATAAGAGGCACACCTCTGAGCCCATGCTCATGTGTTCTACGAATGTATTTTTTTATACTCCGTTTCCTACATCGAGTGCTACGCTGGGTAGGCTAGCGAGAATTCTTGCATTGAATGCGTTCGCACAAAGAAATAGTACGTTAATTTTTGCATCGGAGACATGATTTATTTTCTTCTTCCTGCTTTGTGCGTCAGAGATAAAACACCCCGTTATACAGCTTGTTTTGGTTCTTATTTCTTGATGTTTTACTTGTAGCCTTTCGGAACGTTTGCAGGCGCGTTTGTGCTCGTGTCGCAGGAGCGTTTAAAACGATGAAAACTAAGCGTAAGACGCACGAAGTCACACATGTTTCAGGCCAAACTTCTTGCTTAGCTTTCACAGCGTTGCACCTGATGTATGAAACGGAGTATAGGTACATCTGTCAGCATAGGCGTGCATACGAGGGGGACACGGACGAGGCACCCCCTCTTGCCCCCTAATAGTCGGTGTGCGAAGTCTGTCCCGTATTATAGTACTTAGGATGTGCACCCATACAATGAATTGATAGAGAGGGGGGCGCTGCTTTAACCATTGACTCCCCTTCGAAGGCGAACCCTCCATACGTGTATGTCCACCAGACGACGCCAGCAATGCTAAGATTATCAATGCGAGTTACGTAGCTCCCTGGGGTCACTGAAGGGTGCTTATAAAGTAAGATATATGGTCTAAACATGTAGTGGCTGCATCAGGCACAGTTATCATATTTATTTGCTAACTTTCCTCATTGTATAGATTATCGAGTTCATGTAGCGTAAATTGTGCACGTATTTAAGCTTTTCCATGCTATCCAAGATTTTTTTTCTGCTTAATTCAGTTGCCATTCACTGGAAAAAGCAAAATACACTTCAATTGGTGATTTTCGGATGTACGATGAACACTAAAAAAAAGCAGATGTATTACAATCGATGCAAGTGTCATTATTACGCGCGTAGATACATGTGTCAACAAGAACACAGTGTACCGAAAATCACGTGTTGCAATATTTCTATCTTTTCCTTCAGTGCCATAAGGTTTTATTGTAAAAGAGTTGTTGCAAAGTAGTGTGCTTGCAAAAATCACTTGACGTTTCAGGAATGGGGCTGATCGGGCTGACCTACGTACCTTAATAATCAAAGTTATGCGAAGCATGCGTAGGGAAGGTGACCATGGGGCAATTTTTATATCGCGACACGTCATGAAATCACGCTAAATGTATGTACAAAATTTCCACGCACGGACACACGTTGCAGATGGGCGTATAATTGGTTTTCTGCACTTTCGTGATGATTTCAATGGGCACATGAGTATTACCAACACCAAAAGCGATAAGCCATGATATGAAGCGCTGGTGCTCGCGAGGATGGTAACCCTGAACGCTCTAACTTAAATCGACTTCAGCGCATGACACCTAAATAGAATTGACGTTAACCCGACGTCACGACTGTACCGTAGTAGTACATATGTAATCATAATATAACTGAATAGCCAGCACGAAAACTACAATTAACGTTTCATGAACATTAGGATCTATTTAAAAAGTAGTTCTGAGACCTGGCGTGGCTTTGTGGTAGAATGCTTGATTACCATGTATTCGCAAATTTCGTAGAGTATCACGCCACCCCGCGGCCACCAGCAGAATTTTTTCAAAGAGTATCTGTCGGTGGGGCGGTGGCGCTACGGGGTGCATTCGCTTTGTGTTGTTCGAGTCATCATCGCAGCTACAATATGCCTAAAATTAAAGGCTTCAAAAGCAGTCGCATGTGCTGCGTGCCAGAGTGTACGAACAGAACATCGACGACAGTCAGCCTCAATTCCTTCCCAAGAGATGAAGCGAGGAAAAAGGAATGGATAGTGAAGTTGAGAGTTGGCAAGTCGGTCACATCACTGATGAAAGTGTGCAGCGCACAATTTATCAGCACCGACTACTTCTGCAGCAGCGTAGGTAAGAAAACGATAATATCTGATTTTTGCTCGCGTCAAGCCACAGTTTATGGTCGCCGCTACATCTCGCCTCATGAAAAACGCATATGTTTACATCTTGGGCTGCACTTAGTATGCCATCACTAGGTCGATCTGCACAGTTGTAGACAGCGCAGGGGAGATGAGCAGCATAGGCCATCCCATATGTTTTAGAAAGACGTACCTGTTCTTGAAAGACGCACTCAGCGTCTTGTGAAAGACGCCGAGTGCAAAGACGTAACTGTTTGTGAAACCGAGAGAAAGACGTAGTGTTTGTGAAAGACGCACTTGGCGTCTTGGGAAAGACGCTCTCTATACCCCGCGACAACTTTCTGTGGCAGCACAGCCAAGGCTACGGAGCCGAAGCACGCTTGTCTTACTGCGCTACAGCATGTAGTCCCTCAACGAAAACGTTTGTATACTGTTCTGGGTAACTAAGATTTTACCATTCGTCACTTACATTTTTCGCGGATTTATTTTTTAATTAGAGAATAAAAACGTTGCGCAGTAGAAAAAATTTCGTTTCACGCTCTCTCAGGTTTTTTGGGGGTTTTTTGGCTTCCGTCGCCTTTTTACCTCACCGCATTCCTCACTGTCAAAGATGGCGTCCGCCGGTTACAGCTCGTCAACGTCGCTTACGGAGGAAACACCGCCGCGTGCCGCGAGTCCACCAGCTGCGCAACCGTACCATGCGTTGTCAAATCAAAAGCTGTCCGTACAGGCCACGAAGGTGGCGTACAACGTTTACGCGCAAGTAAGGAAAAGCAGCGAAACGCGAGCAAACGCAGCGAAACGCGAGCAGCGAAACCTGCAGCGAAACGCGAGCAAACACGAGCCGAAACGCGAAAAATTTTTAATAATTGTGACACGAGCCGAGTTTCGCTACATTCGCCGCGCTTCGCTGCAGATGACATGCTTCATTTTTGTTGTTTATTCTTCCAGACCCATATACTACCTTGAAGAAACCTGGGTCAACGCCGGACACACAAAGGATAAAGTATGCACTGGTGAAATCGAAACCGAAACACCCGTCGAAGCGGTCGGACTACTTGGCGCAGTAGCACATGTGCATAGGCTCCGCCCATGTAGCCTTGGCCGTGCTGCCACAGAAAGTTGTCGCCGGGTATAATACTCTCTGTGGCCGCCATATCGAACCACGCATGCGCTCCCTATAGGTGACGAAACTTGCGTATCATGCTTGGGTTCGATACCTGCTGAGACCTTGACATATTCTTTGCATTCTTCAGATTAGCGTTGCCTATGTCAAGTATTTCTTAACGCTCATGTGTTAAAACTGCTTTTATGTGTTCTCGTCGTTGCTGGGTATATTCCAAGTGTCGATCACCTGGGGCACATACCCGCATACCAGTGGCACATACCCACCCGCAGCTTTGTGCCACTCTCTGGTGGAAGGTGTTTGACAGCGTACGCGACGGTATTATGAAAGTAACTATGTCTTTACTATCGCCTTATATTCATGAAACTATCTTATCCTCCTAAACAAATTTTGGTTCATGTGATCACGAGAGCACCCAGATGTAAGTGGCTAGATAGATAGATAGATAGATAGATAGATAGATAGATAGATAGATAGATCGATAGATAGATAGATAGATAGATAGATAGATAGATAGATAGATAGATAGATAGATAGATAGATAGATAGATGCTAAAAGAGCTTGCAGTGCGCAAAGAAATGCTACGCATCAAAAATGTTCGTCAGTGCTACAGTATAAGTATCAGCACTATTTTTTTCATGTGGCCGTTCTCTTGGGCGCGAAGTAGCGTTATTCTTCGTTGATCATACAGGCTTATTCTGATATTTTCGGCAATTACAAGATTTGAGAATGTCCACCGAAAATGCTGATGTAGAAGTGCGATGTGTGTGACAGTATTTCTGCGAATCAATGTGCCAGTTTCTTCAAGTGGTGAAGGGACTAGAGGATGTACCAGAGTGGACTGTGAGCATCGAACCATTGGTACCAATTCCGAAGCGTTCATGAATTGTCAACTCAGAGCTGACAGTTCTTCATTGTATTTTGTGGTACTTTTGCATTTTGTCGAGTATGTGAAATCTGAACAGTCTTTATATCCAAGGCAAGGAAGAAAAAAAAACAGCATATCCACGGGGTTAATGATGAAGAGTAGGGCGAAGCATCCGTCCATCCATTCGTTCTTGCTTCCGTCCATCCATGCGTCCGTCCGTGTGACCATACGTGTGTCCATCCGCCTGGCCGTGCGCGCGCCTGTTCGTGCATCCGCACGTCCATCCGTGTGTCCGTCCCTCCGTTCGTCCATGCATCCGCCCCTGCGTGCGTCCATGCATCCGCCCCTGCGTCTGTCCATGCGTCCATCCGTCCGTGCAGCCATCCGTGCATCCGTTCATGCATCTGTCTATGTGTCAGTTCGTCCATTTAGTCTACACTCCAAGTATCACCATCTCGCATCTTCTTATCATATATTCCACATATGCACCGCCATCCAGCAGACATTCCAAGGACTAAACGAGAGACGGCACACGCACACTTTCTTACGGCTAGCGCTTCGTGTCTACTTCCCACCTTTAACCACCTCGAGTTGTGGCATATACTAGTTCACTGTATTTATGGCACTGCCGCCCAACGCTCGCTAAACCTTTCTAAAACCAAGAAGGGTACGTCCAGCGAGTATAACGTAGCAACCCTCTCTTGTAAGATAGGGCTCATCGTACATGCCAATGGGTGCTAATGGGTAATGAAAGACATGAGAATTCGGCTTTTAGTTAACGCGCACGCTGCGAATTTTTTTATTGTTGAAGAACGCACAGGAGAAATCATCCACCGGCACCACATTGCAGGTCAAAACGTAAAACTGGTTACGCACTACGACTATGACGAGGGACGAATGGGTGCTGCTTAAAGGAGCTTCACCCCTAAAACATCGTGTCCACTTTGAAGCAGCACTAAACACATAATATTAGCACGGCATGTCAGTGTGCTCCCTTTCACAATTGCGAACCTCACAGGCACGAAAAAAAACTCAAAGGAACGCGCCAAACACGAGCAGCTGAACCACGAAGAAATGCACATTACTAAGGACGCAGATGGGAACGCTTGTTCTGCGAACGCGTGACGAACACGCAATTTTCTGGCGTTGACGTGGTGAGCGTGGAAAAAGATTCATTATTCAGCCTTCCTCCTTTGAATGACGATAGTCTTTCTTGGGTACCTTCGACGCAAAAAATTTGGTATGTCTGTCTGTCTGCCTGTCTGTCTGTATGTATGTATGTATGTATGTCTGTCTCTCTATTTGTCCGTTTTTCTACCCTTAACGGTACTGGGCATTTTAAACGGCACCAGCTGATACACCAAACGGCCGAGATCATCCGCAGCGCCCACCCATGTTGCTCAAAATTCAGCGTTCATACTTGTGTGATTATCAATTAAAAAGCAATTATCGCGCATATGTATTCACGTACATATTCTGTATACGCGTCTTCTACTAGAAAATGCATACATATGTTATTCTAAGGACCATAGCGTTTATCTCGCGGCGCTGACCATGCAACGCTTGCACGAAAAGGGAAGTGTTTCCAACGCTTTGCTAAGACGACACGGTGGTGCCACCTACCCCTCGCCTTGCGTTCTACACCTTATCATCTCTGAGACTGGCGCGCACGCCCGTCTCAGAGCCGCGCGCTTTATTTTCCGAGATAACTGCCAGATAGCGCTCGTGTCTCACATGTGACGTGACTTGGTGTGCTCGTTCGCCTCCACTACACGCTCAAGGCACTCTAACGCAGCGCCTCCATAATACCATTCACCGATTTTCTTGCGCCAAACATTAAATAAACGTTTTGTTCAATCTCTCCGGACGCAAGACTGCCATCTTTCGACGACATTTGCAGATTAACATGCAGATACGGGGCCAATTTTTACGGTTGGTGTTCATTACCTACGGCGACTACACTTACCTTGTGAGGCAAACTATGAAGCCTGGAGATATAATAGATACTTGTTTTACCCGTTTCATTATGTTTAATTGTACCACGTTCGACGAACGTATGAACTCACACGAAACAATTTCAATTTTTCATTTAATGGATGGAGCTACCACCAAAAAAAGAATGCCTGGGATATTTATCATTAATTTAAAATACTTTATTGTAAGCACCCGGGATTAAGTTATTGAGCACAAATAGATACAAGACACAATATGCATCTACTAATGTGCAACACTCGTTGGTGGTTAGCGTCTAAAAGAAGAAAAGCGAGTTCCTATGGAACTGGCCAGCAGAAAAATTTGCGATATTCAATGCTTTCTTGTAGGTTCCTTGATAAAAATAATTAATTTTCTCTTCATACAGTCACAGAAAGCGGCCGGATGCTTCATTATATAGAAGTTTAGAGTATCAGCTTGTATAGTTATGTTGCATCATCGGGAAAGCATGACCAAGTAGAGCCATAAAATGCCCCATTGACAGAATGAGAATTCATCAAGTTTTTGTCGGAGCACTAAGCGACTTCGCATGGAAAACTTAGTCTAATGTAGTCTACATAGCCAGTATATGTTATGGTTTTTCTATGTAAATTAAAAAATATATTGCTACACAAACGTTCATTAGTTTGCCCATTTTATTTGAAACGTAGATAAATTACTAATTAGTTTGTGTCCAATATCTCTTCATATAAACCTTGAATGACACTTCGCACAGCAGATTCCGTTTTTTAGGTTCAATAGTTTCGCCATACTCGCATTAAAACGGGGGCTTGTACAGCAAAAATTCTTTTGTTGCTCACACTACTTTTATTGCTTCTAGGTAACGCTTCTGACCAGTAATTAAAATAAGATGTCATTGAAAAGAGGGGATATTACGCTTTCTGAAGTAGCTCAATCAAGTTTTTTTTTTTGTAAAGCACAGCGCACCCAGTGTATCCGCAAACAATGCGTAAAAGGCGGAGTGGTTGCGGCTGGAGTGCGACCACCACCTTAGAGACGTGGTGTTAAAATGAACAACAGTTCTCGCTTCAATGGCATCGTCAGATGCACCTGACATCACTCCTTGAACGCGACATGACTCCTTGGAAGAGTGATATCACTCACTGAAGCGCGTCTTTGTCATCCATTTGACTGTTGCCAGATGCGACAGCTCTGCGACTATTAGGAGAATATTAACCGTATTTCATGGCAATCATCGATTGGCTTCCCTATCTGAGCTTATTGCCTCACTAGCGTTAGACACAAAAGATTTTATAAACCGTCGGAAACGGGTATACTAAAAGGAAAGTTAGTTGTCGGGTAACTGTTGCACACGAGCCTATAACGGCCATGTAGCCATCGGCGTTTTTCGAAACCGTACCGTGACGGTGGAGTTACACGCGTTTCATCATAAAAAAGACGCCCTCGCCGGGTTAGTTCTTTTCTTTGCTATACTTCTTTCATCGTCTCGTCCCTACTCATGTACGAACGTTTCTTCTCGCACCTGCGAGCGAACAAACAGATCTTGTAAACGATGAGCAGACGGCACGTGGACATGCCGGCAAACGTTGAGGCCACGGGAACTGCCAAAAAGCCCGGAGACGAGAAGTGATCGTTCCGTGTTATTTTCGGAGCACCGGCGGCTCGAAGCACCACCTTGTTTGGCTTTGTCGATCTTGACAGCATTCCAAGATTAGTGTTCATTTGCTTGAAATGTCTAAAAAAATGATGGAGGTAGTTTAGGGGTTCTTTTGGCCTTTCATCTTCTTTCAGCGTGAAAAGTGCGCTTGTAACTACACAGAGAGAAGCGACCGGGGTGAAAGCAGCTAGTCCACATGCGCCTCTTGAAATGTTATCCGTCTCTCGAGGAGTAATTCGGGAACGCGCTAGTGTTTTCTCGTAATTTAATACACTATAGAGCTTGGCACTCGGCACCTGCCTGCACCCCGTGGCAAGAAGCGCATCTGGTTCCACCGCCGCTGTTGGTTAATGCCAGCTATCGCCAGATCGGAGCAGTCTGCTGCGTGATGAATTATATCCTGTAGGGCAGCTATCTGAAGATTGTCTGCACTGGCTTTTGCTGTAGTGTGAAGAGCGGTGTGAAAAGCCGCGACGCTTGATAAATTTACAACTTTGTGATTGGCTTGCGAACTCTTGTCGTGTAACACGTTTGCAATATTCAGCTGAACAGTTCAAAGAAGTGCCTGCTGTCCACTGTTTGTGTTTTTGTTCACTAAACATTGACAGAGGAATAGGGCTTCTTTAATAAGCTGCAATATATATTACAGGACAGCGCTACTCTAGATAGCGACCCAGTGACGATGGTAAATATTATGACTACTTAAGACAGGGAGTAACCGCGGAGTCAAACCATGAGACTTGAATAACTGGAGGAATAAAAATGGCGTGGAGCTCGTTAGGCAGGAATTTCACTTTATTGAATGATATTTTTGCCACTGTCGCTCACGAGCAGTGCATACAGCGGCTGCATTTTAACGGTACATAGCTATAGGACAGAAACCTGGAGACTTATAAAGAAGGTTAAGATTAAATTGAGGACAGTGGGGCGAGCAATTGAAAGAAAAATTATAGGTGCAACTTAAGCGACAAGTAGAGAGCAGGATTGGTCAGGGAGCAAAGAGGTACTAAGGAACCATTACTCAAAATGTAGAAGAAATTAGCAATAGTGGGGATGTAGTGCGTAGCCAAGATAACGGCTGCTTAGTAAGAGAGTTGATTACAAGCGTATGCGAACGCTGGACGGGGAGGCAGAAAGTTAAGTGGGGATCTCTGAAGGTACAAAAGTTAGCGGATTCAACGTGGCCGCAGCAAGCGCCGGGCCAGGTGGATACGCGTATCATGGCAAAAGCTTTCGCTCGACCCTGAGTGTAGTCAGGCTATTCATGATTATGATATATAATACGCAGGACTCTAGCAACCTTGCCTACACCGAAAATCATACCGCCGCGGGCGGTATACAACGCGCAGCTTTCATTTTCACAACCAGGCAGCGTAACAGTGACACCCTCGCGGCAGCTAGTTTTCAAACGTCATAAATTGCTTACTTGTTAATTATTGTAAAAAAACTGGAAGTATTGTGCTTGCTTCAGTGCTTCTTTCATATTTAAAAACCTTCTCAATTATAAAACGATGCCGCTGGCGTTATTCACTATAGAAGCAAGAATATCACTTCAGCGTCTGAAAAATGACTGAGGTCCATTTTCCTGAGGTATTGCGTTAGCTCACAGAAAAGTTCAGCTTAAATGCATCTGGGACATCGTCCTTGTAGTCATACCTTTGCTCGACCCAAAAGCCACGTATAAAGCTACTGAAGAAAGGAATATATATATATATATATATATATATATATAATATATATATATATATATATATATATATATATATATATATATATATATATATATATATATATATAACGCAATGCATTTGGCGATAAATATACGAGGTTTTATTGTTTACGCGGTAAGTGTATGCGTGGAGCCGGGTACCAACAGTCGTTGTTTCCCGACCACACTGTGGCATCCTATATATGCTGAATTCTCCTACTGTCTGTGTCCACATGGTCAAGTAATTGAGTTTCAAATTGAAATACACCGGCCGGTGACTCGAGTTCAACTGCCGATTCACGAGTGTGTTCAATTTTGCACTATGATTTATATTTTTTCTTTTACATGCCTCTGCCTGTAGCCTTCAAGTTGTTATATGAACTCTTTACGAGCAGTACAATTTGACAACTACAAACTCAGCAGCACTTTACTGAATAATGACACGGACCGAGGCTATTTTATAAATCATTACAAAAGAATTCTCATTACCGGATAAGGGGTGACATAGATGGGAAGCTTTAAAAACATGAGCACACTGTAGCTTACAATTCCTTGTGTCCAACAAAAAATAATTATATAAACTCTCTCTCTGGATGACGGGCAGAGTCACTGTCCTCCTACTTATTTAGCTAATAATCATGGCAACCCAAAGCAATATAAGGGCGTACATGCCTTACAAGTATTTTCTTCTCACTCGTATAGTACTATGGTACTGAGAAACTTGTTTTTTTTTTTTCACGTGACAGCTTGGAAGAGCTCGTTTAGCAGAAATTCCAGCCTCAGCGTCGTTGGTTGTGAGCGATAAATAATCATCTCATGCATGAGCGGAAAGTATAGAACGATGCAAATAAAATAAATAATAAAAAATGACAGCATATCCACGGGGTCAATGATGGAGAGTGGAGCGTAACTGGGTCCGCACGCCACTGCCGCGACGCTTCAGCCTCCCATTGACGTACTGCAGAGTCCTCGCGGCGCGCCTCTGCCTCGCACCCCTGCACGTCTGGTTGCCTTCTTCGAGCGCGAGCCGCCGCCGCCCTGCGCGCACGCCGCTCAGCGAAATTCTCCATCCTCCATCACCGAGCCTCTCAATGCACGCACGCGCTAAAATGGCACTTCTATTGTACTATAGAGCGCCCTCTGGCATACGGCGCCGCCAAAGAACGCGCGATTGTAGTCGCACGATCATCTCTCTCTTTCTCTTTCCGTACGAGTGACATCAATCCTTCTTTCCTGTAAGTAACGCCCTCTGTCGTATCATTTAAACTTTTCAGCTTATAGTAGACGTACCCCCTCTATGGCCGGTTCAAGAATTAACGACCTGTGGTTACCCACGACGGGGACGCACAAGCCACGCCGTAAGGACCTTTGCCCCTAAAAATGCCGAGTCAGAGTGGGGACCGAGCCAGGCTTCTTTGGGTCCGAGTGTGGATCAAACTCGGGCCATTTGCGAGGCAAATAGATGTTCCACCACACGGCTACGCGTCTGCTTGATGATGGAATTGGCTGATAATGAATCCACGCGACCATACGAGCGTCGTTTGGGTCTGAGTGGGGATCAAACCCACGCCGTTCGCATGGCAAGTGGATGTTCTACCACATGGTATGGATGTTCTACCACATGGTATTGTTCTACCACATGGTTTATTGTCTGTTCCCAGACACTATCCATGCATGAACAATGGCGTTAGGGTCACAATAACAAATAGTGGAAGTGCTAGTGAACAGACACTAATTACGAAATTCCTTGAGAGCGATCAAGGGTTCCACCCTCGACAACCACTCAGGTACAGACTCCTGTGCTTTCTGAAGTTCAAGAAATTTCGACATGCATTCTCCAAAGTACTTTCTTGCGGGTCTTGAAAGACGCGACCACGCGTACTGTTTGTGAATACAACGAACAGAACTTCATCTGCTTGGAATCGCAGTGAAAGTAGCTTTCATGCTTTAAATACGCACGCATCCTGTATGCATTCTTTGCAATGCAACATGAAATATTGCACTAATATTGCGTGGTACAAGCATCCCTTGCCAGCGGCCGTCAGAACATGCGAGTATCATAATGGCTTCGAGGTTTAAAGCCACTCACCCGCTAGAAAACGCACACATGCTACTGCGCCTATTTCTTGAGGCCACGTAGCTTGTGCATAGCCTTTTATTGATTTATATATTTGGTTTGAGTACAGAGAGAACACGAGGACGGAGGAAATAGTGAGGGAACAGGCTGACAACTGCCACCTATAGTTAGTTCGAAAAGGTTTAATGTGCTAGGTGTTCGAAGTACGAATTGAAAACAGGATCGCAATAGCAATCGCGTAATACTCCTAAACGCGAAGCCTTAAGATCCCCTAACTTTCTTTTCATGAAATTGGGCACGAGTGTCTAAAATCTGTCTAAAATAGCTTGCCCTTAAGCTTTTCCTTTATATGTGTGCACGCACGCACCCACCCACCCACACACACACACACACACACACACACACACACACGCGCGCGCGCACGCGCACGCGCACGCACACGCACGCACACGCACGCACACACACGCACACACACGCACACACACGCACACACACGCACACGCACACGCACGCACACGCACACGCACGCACACGCACACGCACGCACACACAAATCGCTAGCTTACCATCGCTTCTCCATGAAAACCACACCTATGGCCCCTGTGCCACACGGAAAGTCAAACACCCTCCAGCGTTTTTCTTTATCTTTGCAATTGCCTTGAATTTTTACTCATTGTGATGGCTGCCTTTCCGCTGGAAATTACAGGCGCCACATCTCACACCACTGCCGACACCGCCACCAGAGTATCTGCGAAACGGACTCTTTAAGGCTACCACTTTATTATGTTCAGTTGATGGCAAGAGAGAGAGAGAGAGAGGAATGAATATGCAACAACATTTGCTAGGCCCTTACATCCTGGATTATCTGGCCATTTTGGGGTATGCAAAATTCAAATCTCACCGTTCTTTTCAACGTCAATTCGACAATGACCTCAGGATAATAACCACTATTAATCTCAAGAAATACGGGAAAGATTGTAAATGAATCAGGTTTACATAATCCTGCGAACATGTGCTATAAGATTGAGCACCAATTTCTAAAGTAATCAATAGGAGTAAACTTCAGAAGTGGTTGAATTCATCATACACTTTATAATTAAATGTTTTCAATTGACACATGTAATCGGCGGCTAAACAAATAGGTACGTTCAAAATTTTTATCAAGGGTAAGCTGAAACACTAAAAAATTACGTGAGAGCGTGTAAAATACTTTGATACTTTATGAATTTGAGTAGTGGCGTGCTAATGTTGAAATGTGAAATGTCACATTTCTGCGAGAAACAAGGACAGTGGGGGCAGGGTAGGCTCACATCCACCACGGGGGATTGGCCGAGAATCGGGTAGCTTAACGAAAATGCATATATATATATATATATATATATATATATATATATATATATATATATATATATATATACATATATATACCACTTTATTTAACAAAATTATTGATTTTTTGTAAATTATTCCTGAAAAAAAAATTTGGATGAATTAGTTCCTACTGAAGGAGCAATAAATGATTGATATCAAAGAAATTTTTTCTGTAGTCTTTATTGGTTAACTGAGAACCTTTTAGATTAGAGGTTACTGAGCAAATCTTTTCGACTGTACAATGAAATCTTGCATGGCCTCACACATTTTCCCGTTGCTGTGCCCTGGGGTTTTTGCACCTATAGGGATTGTAAGTTTGACGTTGTCACTGGTAATCCAAGGTTTTGTAACAGAATTTCTAGTGATACTTTTCTTAATGATGATAATTACTACGAGAGATCAAGAAGTGTTGCACAGTTTCCTCTTCTCCACAAGAAGAACAGAGCGGGAGAGAGTCGAGCCTGCTCTAAACAAATAAAAATGTAATGGAGGAATACGACAACCTAATCGTGTGATTAAAACTTCCATTTGTCGGTTATGGCATGAGGAGGTTTTCCGGTATGTCTTCAGATGGTTGACATCCGGAGAATTTTTTTTAAAAATGGTGTGGACAATTCTCGCATCATCATTTGCCTCCGAAGTCTAGACGCTACAATGAAGGCCGTTGTAGGAGTAATATTGATAGCTGGTCCGTCTAATGCCGCTTTCGCTCATGAATCAGCTGTTTCATTTAGAGTTATGTCTCTACGCCCAGGCACCCATGCTAATCGCACCTGAGTTAAGGGATTCGGTACTAAGGAGTTGAATTCGCTTAATGCTTACGAATCATAGAATGCCGCGGGCGCACTGCCGACCATGAAGGAGTCCGTGATTATTACGGAGGAATTTTTATGGATGTTGGCAGTTTTCGAAGGGTCAGTACTGCAGCTAAAAATTTTGCAATATGATAGGTGTGACATCTGGAATACGACGGGTAAAGGACCAGTCTAGAACAAGGCAGAATATACCGATGCCACTATTTTCATCTTTCTGGAAAGCGACCATAGCAATGATGATCTGCGCTTACATTTCTAGCAGGTATTCCTGTAAAGTAGCTCTTAACATAATATTCGGTTGGTGTTTAGCGCTGTTAGAGAAAATATCATCAAAGTATACTTGGATAGAACTTCTCGAACTACAGATAGGGAGAACCTTTCTAATTTGCACGGACAATGGGTCGAGAAGGGGCTGTACAAATTTTACTTGAGCTGTGTGAAATCCAGTCTAATGCCAATAAAAAAAATTATACCGGGTTGCGCAATGAAAACTGTTTCTTTACGCCTTAAACGAGATTCTTCAGAAGGCTTCTAGATGACGAACGAAAGTCATCCTTGTTACGCCGCCTTATGGGAAGCAGCAGCACTGCTGAATTATGGCCTTCTCGATTCATTACAACAACGGGAAGGCGGGAGTTAGTCACGTAGGTCGCTCTTGAAGACACAAAAGGCGTTTGTTCACGTGATGCGCGTTTGTTAGATATTACTGCAGACATCATAATCCAGCGGCAGAACATTCAGCTTCGCTATGTTCTGCCATGGTGAAATTACATCGGTCGCAAAACTTTGAACAAAAAGTGTCGAAAACCTATTGCGACAGGCATCAACGCCCGCCGACGATTGGAGTGCGACTAGGGGAGGAAGGTTCAAATAACGAAAACCAAGAACTCGATAGAATTTTCGGAAATAGTAATTGTTTTATATATATCAAAGGTAAATATAATTTACTTCGTGGTTTATCTCACACTTGGCTAAAGGGTTGATTGCCCTATTTTTTTCGTCGAGTGCCATAAATGTGGGGCGTATCTGCACTTGTATTTATATCGGCGCATTGCCGGGTCAACGAGGCATCGCTTACTCTTGCGTGGTGGTTTCGTGCGTACCTTCCATAGTTTATTTGCTTACGTGCTGTTCACTGGCGCGACATTTCAGAGCTGGACTATAGCTCACAGAATGTGTTGATAGCCGCTGCTGTGACTGCTGACTGCCTTTGCTGGCATATGACCGGCGTGCCTCCGCTTTCGAGATGGTGAATGCGGAACGCTAAGCAAAGGAACGATGTGCGAGGTTGCCAAAGTGATGTTCTAAACAGTTCTGTTTCTCTGCAGTGGTAATACACGATTGAGCCGGGTGAGTTTTCGAAATATTGTGCTATTGTGCTCGCGAACACTTGTGTCACAGTTTCTCCATCTGCGACGTTCTGGTGTATATTGCTAGTACATTATTTGGCCAATAATGCAGCCTTCCTTCTTCATTATTTCCTATTTGCCTTTCTAAATTTCCTCTCACACACGCAATCGGCCAGCCATAAAGGCACAATGAGATCACGTATTTATCAAAAGACATGCTAATGTTCAACAATTAATAAAAAAATAGTTCGTGCCATGTAGGGAAAATGCACGATGTCTCCACCACTTCCAGTTTCCCCAACATATTTTACGTTCATTTTTTTTGTTTGCTGTTAGTTGTCACCTTTATACGTAGTTGGCAACGCTGGCAACAAACCGCCGACTGCTGAATACATGGGCCTCGAGGTAAGTTACGCTACCTGCGTACATATACATTGTTTCAGCCTTCGTCACATAAATAACACTCTCACAGTTCGGATCACTGAGCACGACTTCACCAATGGAACCGAGGATGACTTAGGTTTCCGCACCCGCACTTTTTGACGTAATCGCGTGGGTGGAGCGAGACAAAAAAACTTTCTTTTTCGTGTATTCTACAGCTCCTGCTGAAACAAATGCGAAAAAAAAAATACCACGTTGTCGACAATAGTGTTGGTCCTTGCTAACAGTTTTATCAAATTCCGAAGCTTCTTTGGCTGCAATTTAAGGTAAACCTGGTTGAATTGGTTTATGGAAGTGCAAAGAGACTGAACACGAGAAAAGCTGCATACAGATATGACTCAAAAGTAGTTTATTTTCTTGAATGCAGAGCTTTTTTTTGTCGGAAATGGACTGAAAAGAAAAAAAAACGGATGAATCCAGTGATTGCAAGACTCACGCTGACAGACACATCTCTGAAAAAAAAAATTTTTCCATTCTTTTAAATGAGGTGTAGCCGTTGAAACGTTCGAATTCTCACTCCCAGAACGGTGCTCCTAATTTCCAAAAGCCCATCCATATATTTTTGCGCGCTGAAATGAACTACCGAATCTTCAATGAACTATGAGCATAGTGTTACACTTTTTTTATGGTTTGTCAAAAGAGACAGCGTTCCATGGAGATTGATGTCGAGTACTCAGTACTCATTAGCTGAATATGCGCAGAAAAGTTTACTGAGGTAGCGTCTCTAATTTCCATCAATCTATAAACCGAGAGAGCCGATGATGCCTTGTTCGTCTAATCGTATGATCGTGTACGTTTACACTCAGGTGCTCGAGTTTAGACTTCCAAAAGAAATATGGCACCTTTGTTGTTTGCTTTCCTCACTGAGCACCAAACAGAAGAAGACACACCGCGGGCGTATCAGCATTACTGACTCCAAGATCGAAGGAGCGTGGTCAACGTCACACGCGTTCATCATTGGTCGTTCTCACAGCTGGCGCACTGCATCTCATTTGGAAATTTGTTTGCTCTGCGCGACAGTCAACTACAACCCCTTGTAGTCATTGTATTCTGCCCGTTTGATCAGCCCTTGCTTCGGACCTACACTTCTGACTGTTTCGATTTTAGGTTACCGTTGTCAAGAACTACAAGAATTAGTGTATTAGCGCAGGTGAGCATTCCGAGGCGTTGACGATTTAACACCCGTTTCACGTACCGTTGACTGACCAGAGAGAGCTACGTTGCTCGAGTTGGCCAGCCTAACAGGGTCCCACCTCAATGTTCTCTTTCATTTTGTTCTCTATAGACTGTGCGTTCTGGCGCTGCAGTCACATCGGAAAATTTGACTAATAGGTTTTTGTAAAGATTATGAATTTGGACCGTCCAAATCCTTGAGCCAATACATATATCGTCATCTCGTCAAAAAGTAGAGTGCTGGATAGTTTGTATATTGTATTGTGGACAGCTGCGACATAATCTTGTTAAGGTTGCGTGACAAAACGGAATGCGACGTCACGAGAGGTCAAGTAGGAGGAAGCGCAAGCCCTCTGGAACAAATTTGTCACGTTTCAGTCATCCCTTGAAGGAAATCGAGTAATGTTGTTTAATGTGTGAACAAATTTAGAATCGCCATAACATGACATCAGTATTGAGGATAATTTTTTTAAAATATACAATGACGAACGCGATAATTTTAGCATTTAATTTGTCTCGAAGTCTTGATTAGGCACCGGCTGGTGCCGCTCTGTCATCGGGTAGAACACAAGATTGCCATTCTCGTGAAATATTGAGGCGGAAATGTTTTAGGTGAGGCACAGAACAAGCTAATTCATTTCTGCGGCGCGCGAGCTCACGTTTTTAACCAATAGAAGTCGTGCAGAGACCATTCTATATCAATTATATTGGACAAAGGGGCTTTTACATCCATTTAGCGCCCTTCCTTGCCTTTAGCAGGTGACAAAATGATCGACAGCACTGCCTTTTCTCACGTCTTACCGCAAGATCAGTTTCGATGAATCCCGTAAAATGTTGTGTAACCATAGACGTGCAAATGGGGAGGGGTACGGGCAGATGATGGGGGCAAATCTTCTCCCTACTTTGACATTGTAGTAGTAGTAATAGTAGTTTTATTGCTGAAATGACGCCTAATTCTGTGGCCCAATAGTGAGTACGGCACAGCGTCAGTGAAGAGGGAAGCGGGAAATATAGAGGAAAGCAAAGAAGAGTAAGATAGTAGAAAAATAAAACGATGAACAGCCGGGGCCTTGTCCAATTATGGGGGAGGTCAAAGGGGAAATCAAAGTCCGGCAAATAGCGGGTGACATTGTGGGGTAGAGGTGGGCGCTCTGATTAAGCATCGCACCAACCTCCCCACATGGAGAACCCTGTGCACACTTATGATGGTGCCAGCCTGATGTCGTAGTACAGGGTCGGCAGCCTTTTGAGGCCCAGGGCCAAGTTTCCCGAAGCCGACACGCCAGAAAACAAACCGCAAAAAGTGTGTGTGTGTGTAGGGGGGAGGGGTGATGTATGGCACTTTCTGGGAATAGTGAAAAAAAAAAACAGGCGGATTAACAGAAACGTCAAAAAAAGCTGAAGAAATTTAAGTACACGGGATTCAAGCATTTCCGTTTCCAGTGAATAGGCGGCCACCGCGGCCATGTTTCGAACCTGCGACCTTCGTGTCATCAGTCGAGCGCCATAACTACTAGACACCACAGAAGGTTCCCACTCTGCTTGTTTTAACCAAATCAATTCATACGCTTTTCAAATGTGCATTTCCGCGACTCATGAGAACACTGTCAAATGTCGCAACCTGTTTGATTCTGCAGGCTATGAAATACGTGGCACATTAGGCACGCACTTTTGATCTTGTTGCTTTTATTTACAGTCATCGTGCATTGTGATGTTTCTTGGTCAATGAAACCAAAATTTAATGTTACAAATTAATTCGTCTGGTATGAATTTACCTTGTTCTTTTTTCTTTGCTCTTTCTGCATATCTGAGCATGCGTCTTCTGGGTGACTGTGGGGGAAGCCATGGCGAACATTCCTCAGAAATGCGTGGATGCTATGAGAGCAATACACGGCATGAAAGGCATGTCTTCTGATGAAGAAAGGTGTGGAGATTTACCTGTCAATTCGTATATAATATGCTTCACGTTTATAGGTATGAAGGTATAAAAAGTAATTTCTATGGTGGTGGCTGAGCAAATACACACTCTTAATATGTGGGTGGTGAAGAAAGATTTATTAAAATAACGTTCTGTCCATGTTTTTTTTTTTTTTGCCATAGGACATCATAAAACAAGACAGAGATAACTTCGTTCTCGTGCATGCCACAGGATAAGTGCCATTATTCATTGCTTACACTTAGAAGAGAAAACATGAGGAAATATTGATATGCGTGAAATTAATAATCAGCAAACTACACCTAACAGACACTGTATTGAGGTAAGCTTTTATGTATTCCACTGGTGCCTAGCAGCACTCAGTGCCCTTCACAAAAAAAAACAATATTTGCAAAAGTGAAGAACCATCACTACCCTCGATGATCACAAATAAAACTATAAATCTGTGTGCGCAACTACGAACAAAATGTGCCAGGTATAGTGAGAGGAAACGTGCCCAGAATGCTTACAGAAGCACCCTAAAAGAGCGAAGAGTGTTGAGGATGGGAAAAGCGCGTGCACTATGTTTTCACTCATAAAAATGGAACGTTCCTTGACGCACCCTTCGTTCCCAAGTCGCCACCACCCCAGTGCCATGGAGCTGTTAAAGCGAGCAACACCAATTAGCGAGTGGGCTACCGTCCTCACTGTTGTCTCAAGATGCCTATCTCGTTGTCTTCTCCTGACAGCCTTCAAGCTTTCAATGTGCCATGGCTTAAAACAAGAATGCACGAAAGGTTTCTCAAACAACTTTGTATCAGAGCTCCGAAGTGAAAGAGAGAGAGAGAGAGAGCTGGCGGCTTACTTAGCCCTCCCTGTCAAACAGGGCGTGTCGGGCGTCTGGAGAGTGATCTGTTGAAAAGAGCAGTGAGATTAACTTGAAGCATGTCATGCTTTTTGTGTCAACGTGTAGTTATCGATCCCCTAGTAATGATTCGGTACTAATAACACAGCAGAGGGACGGATAAATATTTTAGTATAGATTAACATGACCAGTATTTAACCCCATTCAAAACGGGAACAAAGACCACCAATTTTCAGCGCTGCGTGGTCCCGCTCCATCTGGTCACGTGGTCGCACGAAATAGTGAGGCAAGTTTTAGGTGATATTTTGTCTGCTCAGCACGCATTCCTATATAGGCACGTCTTTTCACCCTACCCCCTCCCCACCCCCTTTGTCATCGCGGCCATTGTCAGTTTCCACAAGTGATGTCAAGAGTTAAAAGAGTAAGAACACTGAAGAACACGGAATCGTGGCAACTCGCGGCGTGGCGAATTATTTTAGGTTTGATCCTCTTCTGAGCAGTGATTCTGAAATCGTCACCGGACCGAGCAGCCACCGGGTAGCTGTAGACGCTCTATAGTGCCACGCTGGCTGGTAAGACATATGAACGCTGCAGCGCGTTCGCGTCAGTTGTCCGCGATGACCGTGGCTTCCAAGTATCACAATCGTGCTGACGACTCCATGACAATTCACCCGCAGCGGCACAACGAAAACGCACGAATCACACGAGCGCGCCACACGGACTGACCAAAACAAAGGTAGTGAAGCCGTTGCTAGGGGGCCAGGCTTCGGCGCCAGATGGTACCACATGTAGACACCACGAGGCATTGCGATAACACTAAAATTGTCGACGTCATCACTGCTCGCATATCGTCCCTCAGTGCCGGAGCCATGGCCAGTGAACACGTCGAAATTCTGTTGATGTCTCATGGCCGCGAACGTGCCGCTGTCCCTTTGAATGCTCTTTGCGCTCGAAATAAAATAACTTTTACGCAACAAATGTCATTCATACTGTGGTCAAAGAACTCATGCGTACCAAGCAATAGAATGAATGCAACATCTCGAGATTGAAACTTGGTGTCACTGCTCCTTTAAAAGACCGGAAGCGGGAAAGTGGGTTGCCTACCCACCAATGGCCGAAGCCGTCATTTCGAACAAGATAGCGAAGTCTGGCGGCCGTCTCTGGCTCATGGTTGCGGTTGCAGGCTTGCAGCTCGTAGCGGCAACAGCAGAGAAGAATGAGATGTGTGGCAGAAAGGAAAAGGCAGGGACTAACGTGGGGAAGCAAAGGTGGAAAGTAAAGCATAAGCCGTCTTTCAACAGGGCAAGCGCTCGTGTGGAAGAAAATTTCAGGTGGATCAGACTTGTCCTACTGCTATAGGTTTCATTCCAAAAGGTCTGAGCTATTCAGTCGACAAAATAAGTTGAATGACAAGTTCAGACAACAGAGCCATACAGCGTACCCTCGCCATTATACCGATATGCATGAAACCAGGGGCCAACACGGGCCTGACTCAGACCCGTGTGTAAGCCAGGCCAGGCCCGTGCCTGATCCACAAATCCGTTACCCGGTTAGACCCGGCTGCGGGTCGGGTGGATCCACGTTTTCGGGCCGGCCTAGGCTCATGCAGCGCTCTAGCGCGGATGCGTCGTAAAATTATCAATTCAATTGTGTTTCTCCTGCACAGCGCAATACCTTTTTGTTTAGAAGTTGATCATGTTCAAGTACACAAATATTAAATGCCAAGTGGTCCACACGTATCCTCGTCGTAAGCTATTACAGCACCCTCACAGCTGGCTAGAAGTTTTTCTGTGCAGATGGCTGGAATGTCGCCGGCTATTGTCTTCAGGGTCCACATCGCACACACTGCGGAAAAAACAACAAAGTGAGGTAAATGAATTCAGTGATTTTAAGACTTGCGGGCCGCGAGATTGGTGCAAATAACGAATAAAGTAGCATTTTAACTCCTCTTTAGGTTCTGACAGATCAGCCAGTTTCGAAAGAAAATGTTGCGATTACGACCGAAATACTCCCAAAGCGGCACTCCGTTGAGGGTCCCTGATAGCACACGTTGATCAGAAGTAGCACTTTCAATTGGCCCACAGCCCTGAGAGCAAGATAATAGCAGTGAAAATAGGCAATTGTTCTGTGTCTTTACAAAATGGGTTGGTGGGTGTGAAACTTTATTGGTGTCTGGCAAGACGCACGTTAGACTCCTACATCGGCACCACTGGGGCACATTGAACACAAAAAATCTGGTATGTTGTTGCGCTTCTATTAGTTGGAGGCATTCTTTCTTAAGCCACCTTGTACTGTCTTCCCTAAGACGAGGAAATGGTTTGATACGAGCGTAGCGGTTTAAACAAAGTGTCCGCGTTGTTAACCTGGTGATGTGCGGAAATGCTTTAATTCCGCACTTATTCTGCGCATGATTAATTATCCTCTGTGCGGAGAGGAAAACTGTTTGCCAAAGAGATGACGAGGGCAGATCATGCAACCTGGGTGAATGTATTTGAATGGGTGCTCTCTGCTTTCATTTCGCTTAATAGGCTGTAGGGTACATCTGAGTAAAAGTGTAGGTATATTGAAGCCGTAGTGGCGCATTCTTGTAAGCGGTGCTCGTTGTGGCAAACTAGTTAACAAAGTAAGTGTGCAGGGACCACCCCCTGAATGGCAGGGCTCCTACAATCAAGGGAGAATGTTCCGACCAAGGCATTTTTTGCCTTGGTCGAAGCAGGCACACACCATTTAGTAGACGTGTGAATACATCTTCATACAGTGTGAGCAACTGCCGGGAAAGGCACGCAGTTAAAGGATTTGAGAACTGCCAGGTACAGCATAGTGTTTTTGTAGAGTTGGAGGAAAAGCAGCTTCACCACTTTACATTACCGGTTACGTGGATAGAATGAAACGCTGTGGTTAGATTGGTAATGCTGCACATTTTTGCATAAAAGTACACACGATTTCATTGCAGTTGGTGCTGATCAGGTAAATCGAGTGGGAACGCCCGCTAAGAGATCGTGTGATTTGCGGCACCAGCTGCCACATTGCCTCCTAGCTCCATGTGAGCAGGAAGTCCAACTACAGGGTGGTTGGTGGGGTTTGCCTGATAGCCACTACGTGCTAATAATTGTCGGCTAGAGGTGACCTCGTAGGACACGACGAGTTTTGATTCATAATGGTGGACAGCTAGAGTTTCTGCCTGTGCCAGTCGCCGGCCATCATCCGGTTATTTTGTCACGTTGTTTGTGGGAGGGTACTTGTGGAAGGCATACGTCTTCTCGAATAGGAGTTGAACGCTATCTTCCTTGATGTTGGTGGGCTGAATATGTAGTTAGGCTAATGGACAGTGACCCGCTACTCCCTATGGGAGTCAGGCGCGGGGATTTTTGTGGTATATCCCTCAAAGTTCCCAGAATTAAGGTGTTCACCACGCCCTGGGCTTGGTGGTTCAATGAATTCAGGTGGAGGGCAAGAGCTCGCTGTACGATTTGGTGAAAGATGGCCTCTCTTCTCGCTATTTAGGTGGAAGCAAAAAAAATAATAGAAATAATCTACTGGCTGCCTGTGCCAGCTGCCAGGCCTCCTTGCACCATGGCCTGCCGTGTTTATTAAAGACCCAGCGGAACCTTCTCGCACTGACTGAGTGAAACACACCAAGCATACGACGTACAAGACTGCACGAGCTCGACCCTTCACTACAACTCCGGCCTCCACCCGGCCTACATCGACGTGCAGCTTCGCCTCTCTATTGCCTTTGGCTGGGAGTTGCTTTCATGAATGCTTACACCCCGTTAATCGGAAAACTGACAGTGCGGCGTGCGATGTTTGCGGCACCGACGAAAATATCGAACACCTGCTCTGTCATTGTCCTCAATTTGCCTCAGATAGACAAGTACTTGACAACGCAATGCAGCGTCTGGATGATCGGCCTATTTCTGCGCAGGTGCTATTACAGCAACGTACACATGCCTCGACAGCCAACAAGGCAGTGAAAGCCCTGCTGTGTTTCCTGAGAAAGACAGGCTTATGTGAACGCCTCTGACATGCGGTAGAGTTCTACACGCTGCAGTGAAATGACTGTCAGTCCCTCCCCCACTCTTTTTTTCTTTTCCCTCTCTTCCCTCTTTCTTGTCTTTCTTGTCCCCTTCCCTAATCCCCCAGTGTAGGGTAGCCAACCGGATGTCTTTCTGGTTGACCTCCCTGCCTTCTCCCTTATTTTGCTTCGTCCCCAGCGGAACATGCAGCTCACTTAGTCTCACGCCTTGCCGTACTTGGCGAATCTTGTGTTTGATCGTTTTGTTTGTATAAAATAAGCTTCAGTACCTGTGCTTCTATTTAGTCCTTGGATTACACCTGTCTACAGTGAAAGGTCACTTTTAGTGACGCACTTTTGTGAGGGGCGTATGTGCATTAATTGTGATTTGGAATGTTACCACTGAAGCCCGCACTGGTGGACCGAGTGGTCAACTATACTCGCGGCTTGTTGTATGTCTGCCTCAATGCCTACGTGTGAGTCTTGTGGGACCTACATGTTGATTATTCAGCGTACAGTGCAGCCAGCGAAGCCAGCGGGAGCATCGTGACTTGTTTGAATAATGAAAGAGACAACAGCGTGTGCTTGCAGCAAAAATCATTCTTATGAACAATAGGTGGTGATGTATTAGCTGAGCAATAGAGGGAATTGCTGATCAGCGAACATGCTTATAGACACAACAATTTATATTGGCGAAAAACTACTACAGCGTCCATAATGTCAAAGGATCCACTGACTACGAAGATAAAGTGCACATTTTTCATTGGCGTATTACTCAACTTGCATAGGTAAGGAGTGCATCATTGTACGAAGACGAACCTTAAAGGAACAATGCTGCGTGCTTCAATAGCAGTATGCAGCATTTCAAATATGAATTCTTAACTTCTGAATTCAGAATTCCTGAACAAAAACGTGATAGTAGAAGTCCATATATCTGAGTTACTAGCCTAAGGAAAACTGGAATTACTTTGGTTATTGAAAAAAAAACAGTCATCGTATTTATTTATTTATCAAAAAATAGCTGTATGTACAAAAGTATGTTAAAGAAATTGTGCAACATTAAAAACTTATTATTTTGTTATAACTACATATAATTATGCTCGCAAAACAGCATACACATAAGGAATAAACAAAGAATAAATTTATTTGATAAAGCAATTGAGAAGAATACGTGAAATGGCAGAGCAATTAGCACACACACTCACTCCTTCCTGCATAATAACACTACGAAAGCTAATTATAAGATATCACGTATGTACTTTTACAATTAGCGTTTGTGCCTTGGCATCAGCAGTTTGAAATTCATGACAACTAGGTTTGTTGACAGGCCTGGTAGAAAGTTTGGTCATTCTAGGTGATTGCTAAATTTATTTCCGCAGGTTGCTTCTGTAAGAATACCAAGGACTGCTATGCTGGCAGTAAACTTACTTGGCTTGTTATCAATGGGGAATTCCATGATGAGACAGTCCTTGTAGTCTGAGAAGAAGAAGTGGCCTTCTAACACGTGGTCATAATCTGTGCAATTGTTAACAATTTCAATGAATGCGTATGCACAACACATTTTGGAGAAGCAGAGGCACGCTCAATGCGCGTTAGGTAGTATGTTTAAAGGCATTTACATCTTGACGAAGCCATCTTAAATTCACAAGTTTCATGTTGTTCGGAGCTTTGCCCACATCTTGTGCCCGTTCTTTTTAAAAAGAAGCAGAGTGGTAAGATACGTATTATTTACTACAACAGCCTAAAAAATTATAATGCCTGGTGAACAAGGCGATTGCTCAAGCGCAAGCACACCGCTAATACGAGAGGCTACCCACTGCAAGAAATGAACAGCAGGTTTGAAAATTACTTTTTGAGCTTTGTAGGTTCTCGCTGTCGAACGGAATTCCCGGACAACAGATGCCCGTGAAAGCAGATTTGTCACGGCGCCGACACCAAAGGGACTAGTGTGGTTCAACCTAGCTCAGTCAAACTTTTATTCCGGTCTTATCTGTTTTACCAAGTATCTGTTAAATTGGCCCCTGGGACTGACCTATGAATAGACGGACTTCGGAAGCTGGTGTTGCGAAAACCCGCTCTTGACGCAGGGCTCACGACCACCGAAATATAATGAATAAAAGTTTTTTTTTTTTCGGGACTGCATTGCGAATCGGAGCTCTCCTAATACGAATAAGGGTGTCTTACTCTTTAGGCTATGCGTAAATGCTTGTTCAAGGTGAAGGGCAGTGAAGTAGGCATTTTTCGTGTCGGTGTAATAATTGAAGTCTTCATGTATCGGATGCTCCTGGGGGAGCCGTTTTCTTTCTTGCAATGCTTAGATTTATGCCGTTGCCCACAGGAATTACACGTCGGTCTTCATGAGGTGCGGCTGAGCAATTCGTGAAAGCTCCTTCACAAAACGTTTGTAGTTGGCACACAAACTGCGAGTGACTCGGAAAGTTCGCCTCGCCAACGATACCTGCATTGAGCTCCCAATTTCAGCTTCCGTAGCAGTATTTTGTGGCGGCTCTCAACAATGTCAATGTCTCCAATCGCTGGCCATAAACTTTGTTAACGCGACTACGTGAAACAGCTCGTTTCGCGAAAATTCCGGAATCGGCGTGTATGTAAGAGTGGACGTTGTTAGTTGTCAGCGAAAAATCATCTTCTTCGTGACCGAAAGAAAATGAAAAATATCCAAATAAAATAAAGTAGGTTTCCCGGTCCCAGTGAGAATCAAACTCAGGCCGTCAAGGGTGACGGATCGATCGAATACTGCCGATAAATTTAGTACTGTTCAGCGCAGGTGCCTCTCCAGTGTTCATAGAATCCCCTTGACTCTCCAAAAATCAAAATTTTATTATCGTAGGCATACACATGCACTTCAAGACCATATTTACCATCGTTGACAGTGAACTCCACTGAGTCAATTGTAGGACCAGGCTTGATGTGGTAGGTAATTTGGCGGCTGTAATAATTATCAGAAAAATTTACACGCTAAAGCGCAGTATTTTGACCCCGATACAAAAAAAATTTGGAGAACATCTATACATTGCAAAAAAATACAAGTGAATGAATAAATATATATACTTTATTTATTTATTTATTTACTTTGCTTCGCGATGGTGGTCTAGTGGCTAAGGTTTTCGGCTGCTGACCCGCAGGTCGCGAGATTGAATCCCGGCTACGGTGGCTGCATTTTCGATGGAGGTGAAAATGCTGTAGGCCGGTGTGCTCAGATTTGGGTGCACGTTAAAGAACCCCAGGTGGTCGAATTTTCCGGAGCCTTTTACTACGGCGCCTCTTATAATCATATGGGGGTTTCGGGACGTTAAAGCCTACAAATCATTTGTTTATTTATTTATTTATTTATTTATTGCATACCTGCATTGCCCCATTGGGCATTACCGCAGGGGAGTTACATATAAAAATATACGAAGTAAACGCACTCACAAAGCATAGCAAAATACATCGTTCTCCAAAATGTTTACAACGTCAGGCGATAGAGCATTCCATTCTCTAATGGCTCGTGTAATAAAAAAACAAA
This sequence comes from Rhipicephalus microplus, assembly GCF_043290135.1. Taxonomy (NCBI): domain Eukaryota; kingdom Metazoa; phylum Arthropoda; class Arachnida; order Ixodida; family Ixodidae; genus Rhipicephalus; species Rhipicephalus microplus. The sequence goes on along the minus strand of NC_134700.1, from coordinate 173,310,713 downwards.
ACTTAAGACGTTACCTCTAAAAGAGAATTCGCCAACTTTTAGTGCATGGTCACGTCTCGATGAAATGTAAACGGGTAACTTGATATACTTTTCTAGCTCATTGCCGATTTTAAAATTGCACACAGCGTGAAAAAATTTCAGTCTAAGGTTTTTTCGGCGATCTTGCATAGCCTACCATGATAACTTACAATCGCTTTCCGCCATGCTTATGTTCTGTAGCTGTTGATCATCTAAATTCTTGATCATCTAAATCTGCACATTTTTTTGAAAACCACCTGATTCTTGGCCAATCCCCTGTAGTGGGTATACGCCATGGGCAACAGGTGAACGAGAACAATTTGCTACGTCAGCTCTATAGGAGATTGATCATCAAGGTGCCGAAAGGACAAGAAAGGAAGAAGATTTCTCTAGAGGGTGTGTTCGGAGTGCTACGCTAAATAGAGGATCACCCGCGTTAGTATTACTACATTAAAATGACACGCCTTGTGCCTAGTTAAGAGTTATATTTACGCGGATGCGTTTGGAATTGACCAAGATGTAGGCACAGCGGAGAGACAAGCCTTCTTCTTTGTCATCTTCCGTACGCAGAATGTTAGATATGTCAGCTACGTAAAAAAATATATGATCATTGAGGTGCGTTAAGAACAAGACGAAAAAGACCTTCGTATAAATTATAGTGTGCGCTCAAATATTTAGGCTGTATGTTTTTCCCACTTTACGCCTATATACGAGAGCTAACATCCTACGACCGAATGCAACCACCCGGTCCCATAAAGTGCTCCGTGCAAAACAAACAGCCAAGTAAACGAAAAACAGATAAGCATAGAACGAACTGAAACAAATTGACCTAAACTACAGATTTGAAGACCGATCTAAAGAAGGTGGAAATATTCAGCTACCCCCGCTTGGCAGACACTGAAGAAAAAACGAAGCTGGTGGCATGCGTAGTGCCTGAATGAAGTGGAATGAAGTTTTTTAAGTGAAGAGGGTGAACGAAGTGGTAACAGTTGCGAGAACAGTACTGCGCGTCCTTTTGAATTGGGGGAACAGTCAATCGTAGGAGTGATGTGAGGAGTGGTATATTATCGCAGTGGGGCTTGCCCACTTGTTTTGCGTAGTCAGCAGGATGCAGTGATAGACAGGTTTTTTTATTTTCATGCCAACCGGAGAGATTTTACCATTCTGCAGTGAAGCTCTCTTATGCCAAATTGTGAATATATTTTTAAACACGGCTGGCGATATTCTGTCTAGGAAAAGTGGGTGGACTGCGGAAAGCACTTTTCAAGGAGGCTAACTTTCTGCTTGCAGTATTTATCTATAGTATGCACGCTCAAAATCAACAATGCTCGAAAGCATTCTTTAAACACAGCTTTGTAATGACCCTTCGCACTAATTTTTAACATACCAAATGTTATGGATGAAGAAGCATCCGTGCACGCGGTTCACAAGTCCATCAAACATTTCAAAAGTTTCACTGACTATTTCACTGAGAGCCATGTTGTCACACTTTAGGTACATTGTAATATTCTCTACGTAGCAGTAAGCACGCGACACGTAGGTCGGAGCTTACTTGAGATCGTATGTGGTGGCTTTAGTAGCATAGGACATACTAAATAGTACGAGGTCTCGCTTGAGCTGGTGAACGCCGCGTCTGAGTGCAGCTAAAATAAGATAGCCACTTTTCCGTATATTCATGGTGTATCACCTTGTGTGGAAAAACAACTGAATGCGCTGATTTTTCCGCTGCATTCAGTGGTTTCTTGAAGTTATCCGTCTCAGCGGATAAAAACGATTATAAAAGCTACGTCCTGTGACTGGAAGAAACAATGGGCGCCAGATAAACAATCACCATCAATACTACAAAAGTACACGGTGTGTCGCCTACAAAATAACACTAACCTGTGGTAAATTTCATGTCGGGCAAACAAGCAAATGCGTGAACTGCCGCTTGCGTGAACGTAGCAACAAAGTCTGCCCAATAAACAAGGGACACTATCTCTTCACTACAGCACGCATGACACCGCAAAACACTAACCCCATCCCATTTCGATGTGGGTCGGGCGAACCGGATCAAAGTCCGTGCGGTAATTGAATGAAGCAGTGGAGAATGATTGATTGGTACAAATCGTGTACCCGTGTGACCACTCGCTTGAAAGCAATAAGTCTAATATCTGCCCCATGCACGTGAGAGGCAGGTGTGATGTAGGCTGTGCACATAAATGTTTTATGGTCTTGCTGTTTTCTCTGCTTTCATGGGTATCTGCCTCTCGGTCAGGCCCACCATGTTGTTTATTTTCTGTCTTGGAGTATTAAATTTGCACTTACACGCGGATTTAGAGAACTATAGGCATGGGGTGCCACTTGTAATTTTCTTAGTTACGAAGCCCCGCCATGGTGGTCTAGTGGGTAAGGTACTCGGCTGCTGACCCACAGGTCACAAGATTGAATCACGGCTTCAGCGGCTGCATTTTCGATGGGGACGAAAAAGCTGTAGGCCCGGTTGCTCAGAGTTGGGTGCAAGTTAAAATACCCCAAGTGATAGAAATTTCTGGAGCCCTCTACTACGGCGGTTCTCATAATCATATGGTTGTTTTAGGACGTTAAACCCTACATATCAATCAATCAATCAATCAATCAATGAAATCTTATTTAAGAAACCCTAAGTAAGGCTGAGCATATCTTGCTACTTGAGGTCATGCTTCTTTATAGGTTGTGCACATTGGGTTATGTATTGATTATTTGTGCTCGAGGAAAATTAGCTTACATTTCACCGTTGAGGCGTTTCATAAAAGTATCAAACACAACTCTGGGTGGGTCGTTGCTGTATTCTCTTCGAACTGCAACCATGCAATCAAGGTCTCCATCCCAATCAGTGTCCGCTAGAGCAACCGCATAAGGAAACGCTGCCATAGCCTGGAATATAGAAATTGAACTCCGTGAAAACTCGGCATAACTTTGATTAGAATATACATTGTAGAGATACTCCAAGTAAAAACTTCTCAAATGCGTCGCCATAGATGTCTTTATAGAAGTGTAAGTCCAACAACTTTTTAGGGCGCTTACCAAATGGTCAAGTTATTTAATAAAACACCAACTTTTAATTCTCTCCTGTAATAGAGAGACTATTCTGTATTGCAGTCCTTAAATTGAAGTTGAAACATCGCTGTTATCAGGAAACCTTGATAGATATATGGTGTTCAATGTCCCAAGAACACCATATGTATATGATAGACGCCGTAGTGGAGGGCTCCGGAAATTTCGACAACCTGGGGTTCTTTACCGTGCACCCAAATCGGAGCACACGGGCCGACAACATTTCCGCCTCCATCGGAAACGCAGTCGCCGCACCCGAGATTCGATCCTGTGACCTGAGGGTCAGCATTCGAGTACCTTGGCCACTCCACTCCACCACGGCGGGGCCATCAGGAAACCTGATTTGACAAGCTGCTAATTAGCACAGCAACTTTCTCAGAAAAACGCAGCTTGCGTGTGATCACCTTATAGTCGTTAGTGATTCGAGTGATATAATTGACAAGCAGGTTCTAATCCACTGTAACATGATGCACAACATTATGCTGGACTAAAAAATGTCGTTGAGCATAAAAAAAATCCACCATCTGTATTTCTGTATCTGTATTCTGGGATAATCTTTAGTGTTATCGTGCAAGTACCTCCGAAAAAGCCTGTTACATCCAAGTCAAATGTATATGAGTATCAATATTTGCATTTCAAAATATGTCGCTTAGCATCGCTCAAGTTCAGCTTCAGTGTAGCTTCAGCTGTGGTGAAGTATTTCCGTAACAAGCACTTTTCTTTTAACAAGCACCAACTAACCCAACACTAAGTTTAACTGAAGTATTTGCGCCGGACATAGATTTTATTTGCGATGACTACACGACCCTTATTTCTAGAGAAAGCTTGTAAAGATTTCCAGTATCGAGAATAACACCCGTATTACATTGATAACACTACGAACACCGCAAAAAGACATTCACATGCATCGTTTTTGCTCTCAATGCATGAACTTTCTACTAGAACTGACATCTTAAGTTGAACGAAAACTGAAGTCGTTTGTCACTGTAAAACTTCAATCAATAGTGTGACAAGCTACGTAATTATCTCTCGTCATTAGGGTCCGCTAAGCATTTTCTATTTTACAGCACTCACGTATTTATCCAGTAACACCATATATACACGCACGTCATGTTTTTTATGACCGCAATCGCACGCGAACGTTGACCATGTCACATATTAGAAAGAGGTGCAACGGTTGCATTAATATGAAGGGAAGTCCTGAAAAGCATGACTTCACTGCAAGGTGTCGTTTAACGAGTTCATTTCAAGCAACTTCTGCTTTTAACTGAACATGTCGTCAGCCTTGCGCCTACAGCCATACGGCCAGGTCTGCAATTGTGTACGACGCTGCTACGCTAATGAATGAAAGCTGTTGTTTCAGCTGAAGTCAGCTGAAATGCGGAGAGCACCACATTGTTTCAGCTGTAGTCTCGTGGTGCTCTCCACATTTTAAATGTGGGGCATTTTCGGCATTCTTCAAGCACTTTTTAAATCAATCAATCAATCAATCTATCTATCTATCTATCTATCTATCTATCTATCTATCTATCTATCTATCTATCTATCTATCTAGCCACCTACGTCTAGGTGCTCTCGTGATCACCACCTTATTTGGGGTGAAGCACAATTAGTATGGGTGGGCAACATTGTTTCACGAATACGACTCATTGGTCATGACATGAATAATAGGGAGTTTTAGAATACCGTTTGCAAGCGCTGCGGGCGTTGAGGGCGTAGCAGGTGCCATATGAGTTTTAGAATAGCGTTTTCCCTGCTGCGATACGCAACGCACGATCGCAGCGACACCGCAGCCTCGAAACCAGCGCTTGCGGGCCACATGCGGGCCACCATCACCGCACGCAATTTTGTATTTTTGCGTGCGGTCAGCGAACGCGAACGCCGACTCGCGTTACGAGGCATGCGCAGTGGACAGCGATCGCACCGCAAGGCCTCGCGGTGTGCTATTCTAAAGCTCCCTAATGTCACAATTCTGTCGCGTATGTCGTCAAACACTCTTCACCAAACAGTGGCAAATACCCGGGAGCAGGCATGTGCCACATGCACTTCATATCTACCCAGAAACGGCGAGAACACACATACGTAATTTTAACACATGAGCGTTAAGAAAAAGACTTGCATTGGTTGCGTTGACCCGAGCAATGTATAAAAAAAAAGTCAGGGTCAAAGCAGGAACCAATGTCCAGCATCCTGCGTGCCACCAAATATTCTACCACATAGCCACGCCAGGTCTCGCAACTGCTTTTCAAATAGATCGTAGTGTTCGTGAAGCGTCCATCTAAGACGCAGTAATTGCTATCCAATTTTAATTCGATAGCGCTAAAGAGCTCGTTTTGCAGAAATTTCTGTGTCGGCGTCGGTGTTGGCGTCGGTGTTGGCGTCGGTGTTGGCGTCGGTGTTGGCGTCGGTGTTAGCATCGCTGCTTTGAGTGAAAAATCGTCTTATGCATGACCTAAAATTGAGAACGACGTAAATAAAATAAAATTAAAGAATCATCGAGCAGAGTGGGGTCAAACAAGGGTTGCTGGGGTCTGAGTGAGATTTTAGCCTGGGTTTTTCGTGTGGAAAGCAGATGTTCCTCCACACGGCCATGCCTCTGCTTGTGAAAACAGCGAAAAGAACTTCCTCTGCTTGGGCAATGCAGTGGAAGTACCTTTTATCCTTCCCAAACACACGCGTCCTGTATATATGCTTCACAACGCAACATGAAATATTGGAGAAATATTGCATGGTCAAGCGTCCATTACCAACGGGCGTCAGAATATGTATTCCTCATAATGGCTGCATTGTTCAATGGCGGTACCCCACTACAAAAGGCACACACGCTACTGCACCTATCTTCTTAAGGCCACGTAGCGGTGCATAGTAAATTCGAAAAGGTTTCATGCACTAAGTGTTTGAAGTACGCCGGATGTCACTATCGCACTGTGCTTGAAGTACGCAGGAAGTCGCTATAACAGGATGTCGCTCTGCATTCAACTTGTGAAGGCGAAATTTTAAAGCCCCGTCATTCGCTATAATCATTACATACGTAGTCCTACAATACAGCCGTCACGTCGGGTTAAGATCAACAATAGTTAAGCTCAATGAACTGAAGGTGATTTACAGTTTCTGTCAACCAAGGATTGGGGCAAACAGACATTGGTAGATCTAATTCGAGACCGGTAAGAAAAATTTACACCATCTTCTAAAAGGGAACCTAGATGGGATGTGAAGTTACAGCGTTGCGCATGGATGGTGTGACGGGTTGAACGGCGCTAACGTGGCTGCTGCCGTGAGCGCTAGAGGATTCGCGATCGGTGGTAGCGGCAGGTGTTGCTTGAGGATTTGATTGATCTGTGGATTTTAACGTCTGAAAACCACCATATGGTTATGAGAGATGCCATAGTGGAGGGCTCCGTAAATTTCGACCACCTGGGTTTTTTTAACGTGCACCCAAATATGAGTACACAGGCCTAGAACATTTCCGCCTCCATTGGAAATGCAGCTGCCACAGCCGGGATTTGATCCGACGACCTGCGGGTCAGCAGCCGAGTACCTTAGCCACTAGACTACCGCGGCGGAACAGGCAGGTGTTGCAGGCAAACGGAGGAGGTGGCAGCTGCCGGCGCTGTGGAGAGCGCGAGGCAGGCGACAGAGAGAGTGATGCCAACGCACTCTGACGGGAGCGTGACGTCAACGCGCAGCTGCGGCGCGACCTACATGGTACCGCTCCAACACCTGAGGCAAGCGAGCGCGGTGCGGCACGTTTGTACGAACGCATGGAAGTACAGTATTGTATACGATAGTCAAAGAGCTGCTTCACATTAAAATCAGTGCATCTCCACAAAATTATTGACTATGAGTGAGCGAAACTATAGGTCCTAAGGTTCGTAATGTCTATGTTGAAATCGCCGACTGGTACAAAGCACGGACACCCGCGCATGGGTGCACAGGTGGGCGGGTCCAGGGATGCACTGACGATAGCAGGCATGCACGGGCGGATGGATGAACAGATGTTGGATGAATTATGGATGAATGAATGGACGTACGGACAGATTAATGGTGCGAGTGATCATGTATTGGCTGTCGTATAGTTAAAGTCACGTGTGTACGCATATTTTTTCGTTTTTTTGTTGTTGTGTTGCTGTGCATGGTTTTGTGGGGCACGATGGACACTAACAAGGTCATCGCTGAGGATCTTCGCCCCTAAAAGCTGGCATCGGCAGCCTTGACCCATGGAACGCATAGACGAAATTTCGAAAAGTCTAAGCAGGAATCGAACCCCGGCATTCTGCGTCGCAGCCAAGTATATTACCTCAGTGCTACGCCAGGTCTCGGAACCGCTTTTGAAGTAGAGCGTAATGTCTGTGAAACGTCAATTGTGGTTGCAGTGCTGGATATCCAATCTTATAAACATTACATATGAACTCCTATCATACAGCTGTCACGTCAGGTTAACTACGAATCTGCTGAAGCACCATACACTGAAGCTCTTTTATCTAGCAGTGTCCACGGGCATCATCCTCGCTGGCACAAGCGCTACATATCAGCTTACCGCTTCTGATTTTGCTAATACCTATGTTGGTGCTGGCGTCGTTACGCAACAGTAACCTTGCAACTGTTTAACTTATACGTGTCCGCACAACATTACGCACAGGTGTTGACGCTACCTTTAGTGTCATTTCGTAGCGTTTCTTTCAACAACAAAATTACAACACAGTCACCTTGCCTCCGCATGCTTCGCATAACATCGATTCCCTAGGTAGGTGTGATCTGCCGAATTTCAGGACATATTTACACTTTTTTGCGGACAGAAGAAGGTGCAGCGCCCACACGTGGGTCCTTTGGACTCTGTTTCTTAAGTTATTTACCAGCTAAGCACTAAATGTACGTAGAACAAGTCAGCGCACGTAGAAGTGCGCCCACGATAGGCCAGCATCCACCACGCCATGTCCGCGTAACGAAGAGAAACGATGAACATGATTGTCGAATTTGCTTTAGCGGGTGTAAATGCTTGTCCCGTACTATAAATTGCAAAAGCATTTGAATACCTTGAATGCGTCAACGACATCGTCCTTCGACTGATGATCTGCTGCGAGGCCTAGAAGTATGAAGAAAAGTTTGAATGCTAATATCTGGACGAGTATAGTTCGTGAAAACGCTGCCATTTCACGACCCAGTAACACGGAGAGAACTTGGTGCCTCAATGTTCCGAGTCACGGAGTTTAAGTCTGTGAAAGCTGGAAGCAGCTATTTGAACTCTTGTTCGTCAAATTCCAACTGATTTTACCTTTGACAATCCAATTATTGTCTTACATTTTCCCGTGATGTGCTGTTGTTTAAAAAATGAAAACGTTTCACGCAGGCACATGAGGGTTGTATGAATTTCTCCTTTCTCCCCACCCCTTCTTTTGCCCAACTGATTAATGGTCCACACTTGTACAAAATGAAGCAGGACGTAAAATGGAATATTTTGCCGCCGTTGTCATGCAACACCTGTGATTTGGGGCTCAGAGTGACGGTCTCGGGTGTCTAAATATAGGTTGAGTGTCATGCACCGTCACAAGCCTATTAATGTGAAGAGTCTCTTTTGTAGCACACCTCGAGTCATGCTACCATTGTTCTTTTCCTTAGGCCGACTCCACCATTCCGAGGCATTCACTGCTGATAGAGAATATTTAGATTTTAAATAGAACCAAACAAAATAATTACCGCCATGAAACCTTTGAAATTAACGTTGCGACTAGAAAGGCATTAGTAAATGTACACATGTGTTATAAATGCATCTCCAACCGCATTGAAAGACGAATGCACCTTCGATCTCATTTCGCATTAGGGAATCCAGATATCGTCGGCAATTTGAGAATTTGTTTTTTTTTTGGTTATGCGATATTTAGGTATTTTACAGCAAGAACTATTCGTCATTCAAAGTCTTCAAGTTACTCGCAACATTGCTTGGAGCCGCGAAAATAAAATAACTGTCTCTACCACTTGTCAGTAATTTATTTTGTGGTCACCTTTTTTTTTTCATAGCACGGCCCTATTTCACTATGCTATATATACCACCTGGTATAAGCGCACGCAGAAGGAACGATTGCATGATACTCAAAATTGAGCATGAATAATTATTGATTACATCATTCATGTGTGAATAAATTTTTTTTTCGTCGCCCTAGATGAGTGACGAGTTAGCGGAGGGTTCCGGAAGTTTCAACCCCCTAGAGATCTTCACCGCGCACCTCGGTCTGAACAAATGGGCCTCTATCATTTTGCTTTCCCTGACACGTGGTGTCCTGGATTGAGATTATACTTCACGACCTTCGGCTTGGCAGTCGAGCATGACATACAGTAGACCACCACTGCGGAATAAGAATCGGCGTAGTAGCAGTATCCCTGTGGTGCAGTGTCACAGCGTAGCAATTGAAAAAAAAATCCACATAGAACAGCTTGATCTACAGAAAGCTCTCTTCACAGAAGACGTGAGTTGATTTGAAGGTTTAGTCTCGCATGATTTCGTCGTTGAATTAGACTGTGTTATTTACTTTTTGCATAGATGCAACTAAAGTACTCGGAGCCCAACGTTGCTATCGAGCTGACTTTACGTGCAAAAAAAAAAAAACCTGCGGTTTAGCAATTATCACTATTATTCTGGTTTTTCAGTAGATGTGTACATATCTATAACCATTCTGTATCTTTTTAGAACCACTTTTGTAAGAGCCTGTTCAGGCGCACAGTATCAATAAATAAAATGAATAAATTGATTTTCGAAGATCTGAGAATACAGCGTATTAAAAGCCAACTCCGGCGATTTTTTGGCCATGTGAAGGTTATGGTGTTTCTATATTCCTGAGACACTCTTGTCGCGAGCCTAATAGCTGAAATGCTCAGAAAATTTGAAAATATTTTTTAATAAGCAAAAATGTGCAATACCAAAACTGAAACCCAACCGAGCTCCCTGTCTGCGTATGGCGTACTATTTAGTAGAGCCGGAGGCCATACAGTTTCTTAAAATTAACTAGAAGGCACTCTGGCGCTGCGATCATTCAGCGACCATGGGAATGATGGGTAGCACACACATTTGCCTAGTCTGCTTACTTGCACGCGGCGAATCGTACTTGCGGCTTCGTTTATTGCTGTGTTTCGGTTTTGTTTTGAAAAAAAGATTGAACCCTTTTGAACTTCGTTAGCCGATTTGAAAAGTAAGTCTAAAAAAATAAAATGGTGAAGCGCAACCGCTGAACATTTGCTAATACTTGTTTCGTAAGAAAACAGCTCCAAGCCACACGAAAACACACACTGCCAAAAGCAGGCCAAGAGGACGAATATTAGACAATCGTGTGTACTACCCATCATTCCCATGCTCGCTGAAGCACCGTGCGTTGCAGCTTCCATAAACACTAGCACCAGAGTTCCCTCTAGTGTATATTAGGAAACTGTATGCCGGAGGCCGTGTACTGGTTCCGCCGGCGCGCAGTATGAAAACTGTCAAAGCCAGTCCAGCGAAGCACCGGCCAAATACCACAGAGGAAGGAAGAAAGCTTTCTCGTGCTATACCCGTGCCAAAAAACACCGCCGTAACCTTGTGGAAAGCACAATAAACGCTGTAGCGGCTAAAGTAGCGATGCCATCGGCTCCGTCACTTCCGTGGACATGCCGAACATGACGTCACACAGACAGTGTTGCCAATAATTTTGGAAAGTGAGGTGAGCTTGTCGAGGCAATCTTTAAAATTCATTTGCAAACGATCAGTGCATCCCTCAAACCTGAGATTTCGCATGAAGTACTAAAATGTGCAAAGGAACATACCCAATTTGATTGAGATTCAGTGACCTCGAAAAATTGCCGGAGTTGGCTTTTAAGGTTTTAGGGCGTACCGAACGTAACCAAAGTAATAAAATAAAAAGTTAACAAATATTTTTGCGACCATGCGAAACCTATGATGACCGGGAGTATGAAAAAGTGAAGATGCTAGTCAAAACCAGAACATATTTTGCGATTGCGGCGAAATAATACTCGTGGACATCTTCCACTGAATGAAGCACAGTCATTCAAAAGTGCCCGTAAGTCTTCGATGCCTTGGACGTCAATGTCAACGAACAGATTACCTTCAAATTAATGCACTTGCTGCTCCATTATTCTCGCGATTTATCCAAGAACCATCAAACTTCATATTCATTTTCAAGAAAAGTTCACTTTTTTTCATAAAACTCTCGCGTAAAGTGTGAGCGGTTCTTTACCTTAATTAAAACACAGAACCTCGAAGTTATGTAGAAAGTCAAACCTTGGCAAGCTATCCAATGCTTTTAAATAAAACAGAAAATGAGCCTTGCAGCATTTTTTTAAAGACCCATAAGCATGAAGGATGACGCCATGTACCGCTCTACAGCACTGTGAGCATCTAGGCGTGACATGGTGCGTTCAGGACTCTGTTAGGTGAGTGAGACCTGCGACATTGTGAAGCATAATACTTTAACACCTTGTGGCCGCACACTTCAAATAGTGCGTGCCTCTCGCACTTATGAATACGAGTGTTTTGCATTCTACCGGATTGCAAAAGGCAGCGCGAAACAAAAGTGCTTCTGGTGTAGCCGTAAATTCGATCCCGGAGCTGCTGATCCCATACGACGTTTCTAATCCAGTGATACCGAACGGGAACATCTGAAAAAAAAAAAAACGAGCGCCAGCATTGCTTGCATGATGAATGAAAAAGTTTTACATGTTTTTTGTAAAATATGGGTTGATGGTGTTCTACTTGACGTAAAATTTGATGAGGAATACTCACGAAAGCGGTATCCCGATACAAGTTCAGTTTTTCGTCAGTGCCTGGCCTTTGTAGGTGGAGGTTGCTATATACAATTTTGTATGTTTTATCAAATTAGAGTTCATTTTTTTCATTGCAAGCAGGCCTGCTGGGCACCCCTGCTCAGATGTTTAAAGCACACTGCTACATTGAATTAATTTATTGAAGCATATCACAGGTTCCAATTGGACCACTATGTGACGGAGATTCTGCTCTAAAGTTCAAACACCACGAATCCTGTGTTATTGAACGCGCAGACAGCAAGTTGTGTGGTTGCAAAATACAAATGTTTCAACACACTTAACTTTTCCTATCGGTATTTATCAGGCATCTCTCTTATTAGGCACCAACTCTTCTAGGAGATATGTGAACACAGGTGTGATTTGTCAAAATGGCTGATTGGGCAAGTTGGTGATTCATGATGCTTCAGTTTGAAATACCAGCGCAACGCGTGGACCGGGACAGCTAAAAATACTAAGCTAAGCACTTGTCTGTGTCTTAGCAATAAAAGTCACCCCGCCACGGTGGTCTAGTGGCTAAGGTACTCGGCTGCTGACCCGCAGGTCGCGGGTTCGAATCCCGGCTGTGGCGGCTGCATTTCCGATGGAGGCGGAAATGTTGTAGGCCCGTGTACTCAGATTTGGGTGCACGTTAAAGAACCCCAGGTGGTCGAAATTTCCGGAGCCCTCCACTACGGCGTCTCTCATAATCAAATGGTGGTTTTGGGACGTTAAACCCCACATATCAATCAAAAGTCGCTCAGTTTCTCGTTCACTCTCGTGGAGGTGATTGGCAATGCTGTTGGTGATTTCTACCTTACCTTTTTGTTTTCTTTCATTCTTCGAATTTATTGTTTGACGGTGGTGCTACTCTTTTTTTTTTCAATTCCATATCCTGCAGTACATAGGCGCAGTAGGCAGGGCATTGTTTGTTATTTAAATTTTGCTTACATTAGTATTAAATTTTACCCACATCAACCTTTCTGTCCCCGTCTACGTATCGCGATCGAATTTCAAACCACCAGGTATGGTGTTTGGGAGCGGCTTGCTGTACTAATATTTCATTTGTTTATGAATTGACACTTTACCTACATCATCGTAAGCTATTGCATTGGAGGTAAAATAGGTAATTTTATAACGCCATTATCGATCGGTGGCACAGACAAAACTACGTGCAAAATATTTCAAAGAGAAAAAAAATAAATTGAGACAAACTGAATTACGCAACTTATAAACAACAACACAATCACATTACAACGTTTCTAGATTACAGACCATTCCCTTCAGTGGTAATAACGTGGCCTCTGTTAAAGAGGAAAAAAAACATTTTCAATGCCAAGTTCATTGACGATATCACCCTGTAGTAAAATATTTGACATGAGACATGCCCCCAACTAGAAAATTTGTACAATTTATGGCTGCTGCTAGTGAAATTATGTTCCGACTTCATTAGCGGCTGTCAGAAAAAGCATAATAGACTTCACGCTGTATCTGCAGGACATTATATTTAAAATTTCTAGGCTAGGTAAATCCTGCAGTGCTTACGCGTAGCATCTTGTTAATAGATGGCCTGAAAGCCGCTGCAGAAAAAATAAGTTTTGCATTTTACACCATCCGACGCACTGTTTTCCACAATGTTGATGTTTGGAAATAAGTGTAAAATGAACATCAATTCATATACACACAAATATAACAGCAGCAAAAAAAATTGGGAGGACGGTCGAGCTTCGGTTATAAAAGTACCACACGATAGCGTTATAGAGCCTCGAGGGCATCACCTTAGCCAAGCGCTAGCCTCGCTTCAAATCTCAGTGCATGCCTAGGGCTTGGCTTAAGGAAATGGACTCCGCGAGGCAATCGACCCTTCAAGACTATTATATAGTGTACCTATGCAAGTACAGTTGTCCCTTTTTCGCTACGCTATAATTTTTTTATTCATTGAATCGTCTTCTGCTTACTCGTGCCTTAGTCAATACGTGAACTTTAGCAATTGTTCATTCCGTAGATCTTTCTGACGTTGATGATAAAACGCTTTCAAGCCCTTTGTGATTGATGTTGTTCTAAAGTTTGGTGCCTGATGGGTTCCTACGCTTCCCCAAGCAAAAATTTCATGCGTAAAAGACTCATTTCATTACATGGCTTTATTATGTCGTTTTTCCCGAAACAGTTTCAAGACAGAGCGTGATTCTGTAGTAAAACGCCAGCTTTCCACGCAGATTTCGTGGCTTTGATCATGCCTCGAGCTTTAAGACTATTGTTATATATTTGATTTATTTACATTTTTGTCAATTTTTTTTTCATGACAATATGTTCAAATTTTCGCTGACAACCAGCGACACCAACACTGGTATTTTTGCGAAATGAGCTGTGTGACGCCAAGGAGCAAAATTTACACGCGACTTAAGAATGAAACTTATGACGATAAGCCATAAGCACCGAAAACAGGCATTATGTAAATAAATTCTCTGCACGGCATCATGAAGTCACGGAGACCCCTGTAAACACCGTCGGCTCCACCTCGTCGTTTCTCATGTCGCTAGAAAAATAACCAACGTGTGTTATTTTTGAGTGTTCACCTTACATCGTAGGTGTCTTACTTCACAAAAATTCAGGGATACCCGCATGATAACTGTCTTCAGGCATCGAAACTCATGTGTGTGTATTTGTGTGTTCTGTTAGTGTCTGTTGTTGAATAAGTTTGGTTGTTTTTGCTGGGAAGTGCCCATGTCTGCAGTGGCGGCAGACAGTATATTCTTTCTCAGCTGCTAAAAGACCATTCGGTCAGAATTCCTAATGCTTTATAGGCACATTTCAGTGTTACAAGAGTATTTAAGTGTGCGCTCACATACCCATGCACGTTTATCTTACTTAAAGAAACTGGCTGTCCTGGTCTTCATGCAGGGGCAAAGACTCCTTCTTGGCAGTTCGACGAACATTTCCACAGTTAACATGAATGGGCGCACTGGTGTCATATAGAGCGCTATTCACTTAGTTATAGTATATAATAATTTTTGTAGTAGAAGACTATAGCGACCAGTATACTGAAAGGAAAAAAGCCAGGCCTGCACGAGATGTACAGCACAGTCACGACCAAAGAGGGAAGAGCGGCCTTTCAGAGCATTTTTTAAACACTCTTCGGGTAACTGCCGCAAGGACACTTACAGGGTACCCGCTATACCGCAAATCATCATACGTTTTGTGTAGTAGGTAAGCATCTCTTATGCTATCCTTAATCTTTCTTCGGACAAGCGTCGTATCAGCTGCACACTTGCAAATAATCTTGAAAAATTTATCAATTTTGTGACTGACGACGATGATGAATTATGCCCGAAGCTTTACAATGGGTTCGAGCAATCGACTACATGCTCGCTCCGCAGTTTGCATTGTGTGACGCCTCATTGTTTCTTTGCAGTTCGAAAACGCTTTATTACTCATATTAAAACAATTCCTTTCCCGAAATGAAACCTGCCTAAGGCCAGTTTGCCACAGAGTTTAAAGCACTGACATAACTCTGTGGTCTCATACGCAGGAAACCTGGGTTCGAATCCCATTGTGTTGTTGTTGCTTTCATTTGCTAAGCTTTCTCTATTTATTTTGCGCTATAGTGGTTACTGACACCCGTGGCGACATATACTGCGCACACCACCTTTCTTGTGATCTCGTGAGAGCTTTTTGCTGTAATGACATTTACTCTTTGGTGTCACGCCATTGTTTAAGTGAACTTCGAATGCACGAGCCAAGTTAAAGCGCAATATCCACTGATTCGATAGAGACTTGTCTCCTTACAGGTAAAAAAGATAATGCGGTTGAACTTCTCTGATGTGAGCTTCAGCGTGTATTTTACCTGCCTCTCTAAAGAGATTGGACAGTGTCCAATAAAAATGTCATTATTGCATGCCTCCGTGACACAGATGTTCTACAGAAAAAGTAAAGTTCTTTTTAATTGGTGGAGTGATTGTCATACCGGAATACAACTTCGTTTGTTCATCACGAAAGTCATACTCTACGCAAGCATAGAATGTGCTGCCGACACAGATAAACTTTAAAAAAATGAATGCTTGAGCCCGCCTTTTATGTCGTGTATCTGTATTTCATGTCCAAATTTGTTAAACAATCGTGACACCATTCGTAAGTGAACAATTTATTCGTGTTCGATCACGTTTGACCTATTTCCGGCTATCACTTTTTTAGCGCGACGTTTCCCAAAAAGGATCTGCTCAAACTGGCTTGCAGAACATAAACATTTTATGTCTGTCAGTGTTTCAGCATTTTTTTCTATGCACACGTTATATTTTTGTTTGAATAGATTAGAAATCGTGAATGTTTAAAAGTCGTAAGAATTTTGTTGTTATACTTTATCAAAATCAAAACATTACACATTATCTCACTCCGAAAATGCACATTTTCTCAACTGCATAAAACCTGGTCGAAAATGAACCCATGAAACAACACACATTCCACTTGAGCGCTCATTCACAACAGTAAAATTGATTCAAAATTCATCACAATACACGACACAGGCCCTTCGTGATGATACAGTGCAATCCAAAGAGGAGGCATGCACAGGTTGATGATGATGATGATGATGATATGTGGGGTTTATTGTCTCAAAACCACCATAAGGTTATGAGAAACTAACAAGGCTGTTCTCTCGAAAAGAAGGAGGGGGTCAATAACCGGCCGCGAGTGCTTTGAAAACGCCGCTTCTACGTAGTCCCAGGGTCCCCTGAGGAAGGAACTAAGTCAGTTCCGAAACGTTGAGTTTATTCACAAACTTTATGGTTGGAGTTTAATTTATTTCCCAGTTTTCATACCCAACCACACAGACATCTGTCGAATGTTTACATTAAAGATTATGAGAGATGCCGTAGTGGCAGACTCCAGAAGTTTTGACCACCTGGGGCTCTAGAACATGCACCCGAATCTGAGCACACGGGCCAATGGCAATTTCGCCTCCACCAAAATGCAGCCGCCGCAGCATGGATTCGATCCGCGACCCGCCGGTCAGCAGCCGAGTGTGCTTTAGCTGCCAGAGCATCGTGGCGGGGCCAAACTTACAAACCTGGTTTTCTACCTTGTGGGTGTGGCAGGCCTGTGGTACAACAATCACGCTTCCGCTTTGCTTACGTCGTTCTATTTGAACACCGGCATCATCAATATCTTTGGACAGTGATGCCAGCTGTAAGCGGCAAAACGAATATTGTTTACGTAAACGAGCTGAGGAGGCCAGAGAGTCTCCCCGAAGTTATACCGAAGACGTCCTCACATGCGCAAGCAAGCAGACGTGGCATTGTCTGAATCTGACTCGATTATTGCCGTTAACATAGTATTTCTTATTTTTAGAGCGCAGCGGTCCGAGCCTGCATTGAGTGGTGTCGCCATCGTCGTAACAGATAGAGCCAACGAGAAAGAAAGAGAGCGAACCCGGTGCGCAGCGTAAGTTGAAAGACGGTGGTTGCGAAGGGAGCCCGAGAAGCGGGTATGACAATTGCCAAGCGACCAGTTTTACAGTAGTGCACGCCATCGCGTGATGGCATGCGCTACTGTAAAAAAACCATCATATGACCCAAAACCACCATATGAATATGAGAGACGCCGTAGCGGAAGGCTTCGGAGATTTCCACCACCTTGGGTTCTTTAACGTGCACACAAATCTGAGCACACGGGCCTACAACATTACCGCCTCCATCCGAAACGCAGCCGCCGCAGCCGGGATTTGATCCCACGACCTCCAGGTCAGCAGCCGAGTACCTTAGCCACTAGGCCATCGCGGTGGGGTGATATCGTACATCGAGTAAAGCTCCTCATGAATGTAGGCCTGTCTACGACGACTATTTCGAAACATGCCCATGCGTTTCATTCAGTTTCCTGGTCAGTGAGGCAGTCGGGCTGTGCTGCGTCTGCGACTGTTGATGTGGAATAGGCTGCCCAAAGTTTTCCGTGGAATTCACGCTACTCGCTGACTTTTCGCCTTGCTCTGGATCGTGTACTTATTTACCGAATTCCCCCAGCCAGTTCTTTAGGACCAATTAGTGATGCATCTGGTAGAAGTGTGTCGTCTGTCGCTGCTGCTAAAAAGCTGCCTGAACAAAGGCTGAAAGCTGCCGATGACAGGATACCGAGGTGCGCGCCGCCGAGGCGATAGCTTTGAGTTATCTCAAAACTTTATTGCTTCAATAGCTGCCCTCACAAATTGAATTAGGTAGTGTCAGTGTATTTTGGCGGTACACAGAGTTATTCTCAAATATCGAGGTCAGATATATAAGTACTCATAGCCTATGTGTGATGAAGGGTATTTAGTGACCAAGTTCTCCTGTCAATTCATCAAGATGTTTTGAGCAGAGCATGCGCGATTCGCTATGAAGATCGGGTTTTGCCTGCCGTAGCCATAAAGGTTCTTGGAATTACAGGGAGCAAATCTAGTTGGTGCGTGGTCATTCTAAGAAAAACGAGGCATGCAAACACTTACACAAACCGAAATTCAAGACGCAACAAACACCTACTAGCAACTGAAGAAGCGCACAACGGCGGAACATAGATAAGGCATGAAAATTTATCTGCGCATGCCCATGCAATATGTGATCGTATCATTTTCCCACGCGTGGTCGTTTACTCAATTAATTAAGCTTAAGCCATTTGATCTTTATAGGTTGCTCACGTAAATGCTACCGCTATTATTTATACGACGTGCCTACGTGATCACATGCGTTTCTTCATTTGTACGGTGGTACAAGAGTGCACATTTGTCATATTTTAAATGCGATGCTTTTCTTGGCGAACTTCGGCGACTTTGAGCGTATTGATCTATCTATCTATAGATACCGCATTTATCTATCTATAGATACGGCATTCAGCTCTCCTAGCCATTTGGATAATGACATCAATACCAGACTTGGTATAATATAACATGACTGTATGATGTACATAAATGACTAGTTATAACATAAAAATCATGACATGTGTGTTATAAGCGTCACCATTTACATGTCATGGTCTTGTCTAGCTGCTCTTGCGGTGATTTCACTCACATGATCTGCTGCAAAACTGGTATAGTATGACATGACTGCATTGCGAACACAAGCTACAGACCCTAACATCAAAATTATGAACGTGTGTCATGTAACAACATGACTACATGGCACACTAATGATGTGCTCGTGGCCATTTCGCTAGCTTTGCATATACCCAATTTGGTATTACGGGACGTGAATGGATGACGAAGGTATGTGACTTGTGCAAACATGATAATCATGTGATGCCTGTCATGCAACAACATGACTATATGTCGTGCTCATGATGCGCTCGCGGCTGTTTCGCTAGCTTCACATGTACTAATTCGGTATCACATGACGCGAACGGACGACATGGGTAAATGACACGTCTAAACATGATGATCATGTCATACGTGTCATGTAACAACATGACTACGTCCCACACTCATGATGTGCTCGCGGCCGTTTCACTACCTTCACATATTCCAAAATTTGGCATTACGTCACTTGAATGAATGACGAAAGTATATGACTGGTGAAAACACGATAATCATGAGATGCGTGTCATCTAAGAACATTGATACACGCCCAACTCAAGGCGCCAATAAACTTCAACGTGAACCGGCGACGTGCGCGCCGGTGTTCGTTTTGTCGCGTCACGCCGGCATTGCCAAGCCAGGCGTCTTTATCCCCCTAGTAGAAATCAGTGCATCTACCCACTGACCCTCATTGTGGATCTGCATACCATATACTCGCAGGTGCGTGCCGCGCTGCGTTGCTTTGACTCATGCGCGTTTTAGCGCACACGGCGTCCCTCCGTCACGAAGAGAGGCAGACACGCTGCTGTCTAAGTAACGTCGTTGGCACGAAATGCAGCATGTTGCATTTCGTACCTGTTGCCACTGGGCCACGCTGACGGACACTGGTCGTGCGGGTTGCGCCTGGCATCACACTATAGAGTGCTCGCGTTTTGCTAGCATGGCCTCGCTGCTGCCAGCCTGCGCGTGCGTCAACGTTGCGTCGGAGTTGCGTCAACGTTGTGTCGTGATACCAAATTTGGTATCATGGGAAGTGAATAGACGACGAAGGCAAATCACACGTCCAAACCTTATATACATATTATGCGTTTCATGTAAAATATGACTTCATGCTATGCTCATACGTTCTCGCGGCCGTTTCACTAGTTCCACATATACCAAATTTGTTATTACGTGACGTGAATGAACGATGAATGCAAATGACATGTCCAAATATGATAATCATGATGTGTATTTTATGTAAAACATGACTACATGCTATGCCCATAGCACGCTCACGGCCATTTCGCTAGCTTCACGTGTACCAAAGTTGGTATCTGGGGACGTTAATAGATGACGAAGGTAAATGAAACGTCCAAGCATAATAATCATGACGTGGAAGTCATGTACAGCATAATTTACCTCCGCCTCTTGACGTTATGCTCATTTTCAAAGTGACCCATCACCCTTCCTCATTCGTGCTTTGCATATCATCGATTCCAACTGTATGTGGTATCTGAAAATTTTTTTCCGTGCATACATTATCGGCAATCCAAAAAACCATTACAAGGCGAACCTCTCCTAAGCAATCTCTCATGTTTCAATAATCTCTGTCAATGCAGCAGCCCGTCTGTTCGACGTAGGAGGGTCCACACCGGAAACGAACAGATGCTGCCACATACACTACACTTCTATGACAATAAGTAAGTACGTTGGTGCGTTTTATTAAATATTCGTCTGCTTCTTGTCCTTTTCTCGCTCATTCTTTCCCTTGAAACCATAAAAAGAGAGCAATCCCGCATAGCTTATTTTGTTAACTGTATGCTTATCTGGTGTTCGGTGCAAATCGGCAATCGCTGCAAAGCATGTGCCGCCGGCAATTCAGATATGTTGTTGTAAGACCCTTAAAGCGTACTATGAGGCAGGTTATACAGTATTAGGATAAAAATTTGACAGATTCCACGTTACTTGGTAATCGATGTCATGAAAGCGTGCGAATGGAAGGTGGCTGTCATAACTTTTTACTGAGCGACACGTTACGATATTCGCTAAATGTATGTATACAGTCATTGTATACCCAGGCATATGTTAACCAGTCACATTTGAGCTGTTGCGTGACAATGCCAACAACGACATCTGCATTAGAAACACCAGAAGCGGTAAGCTGATGTGTAGCGCTTGTGTAAGCGAGGATGGCGGCCCCGGACACTGATAAATGAGCTTCAATGGATAACGCTTCACTACAATGGTCGTTACACCGACGTGACGGCTATATGATAGGAGTTGTCACAATATGTTGTCGCCCGGTGCGTTTTGTTTGAGTGAAGCGAGATGAACGCATGAAGGGGACATGGCGAGTGGCACAAAAACACCCTTTATTATACACTCAACCACATACAGTACATATAGTAGACTAACAATCTTTAAAAACAACTCTGTCCCTCAAACCACGTCTAGCTAACGTCATTCTAAAACCTGGCGGAGGCTCAGGCATTGTCGCACGCTGTCAGAAGATCCTCGTTTGGTGCATCGCTCGGCAGCGATGTTGGGAGGCGCCTTCCTTGCGAAGCCCTTTGCTGGCGAGAAGACGCGGGCCGCTAGGCACTCCTGGCACGTCCAGCCTCCTCAGGCCTGTGTGCTGTTGACGTACAGGATAGGCGCCTGCGAGCCCGGGCACGTTGAAGATCGGCGGCGTGACGCTGACCTGTCCCGGCCACTCGCTGCACCACGCGCCAGCTGGACGACTGGAGCACAAATATGGTAGCTCGCCGAGGTGGATACTCGGGCGGCCCTCGATGCGTTGCATCCTGGGCCATCACCCAGGCTGCCTCGATCAGCTGGACGACTGGAGCACAAGAACGGTTGCTTGCCGGGGTGGCAACTCGGGCGGCTCTAGACACGTTGCAGTACTGAAACAGGACCCAGCCTGTCTCGATCAGCTTGAAGACCGGATTGCGAAGACGGTAACTCGCTTAGGCGGCAACTCGGGCGGCTCTAGACGCGTTGCAGTCCCGGAGCAAGACCCAGGCTGCCTTGATCAGCTGGATGACCGGAGCACAAAAGTGATAGCTCGCCGAGGTGGCAACTATGGTGGCTCTCGACGCGTTGCAGTTCTGGGGCAGGACCCAGGTTGCCTAGATCATCCACCGTCTTTTTCACCCCTGTTCGCGCCCGTTCCACAAGGCGTCCCCGCTTGCCCTTCTTCCTTCTCTTCTTTCTCCCAGGTGCAATTCTGGGGCAGCACCCAGGCTGCCTCGATCATCCACCATCTTCTTCACCCCTGTTCGCGCCCGTTCCACATGGCATCCCCGCGTGCCCTTCTTCCTTTGCTTCTTTCTCCCAGTTTTTTTTTCTTTTTTAACCTCTCACCCATTCGTTCTTTTGTCTTGCTCTTTTTTCATCTCCATTTGTTGACCCTGACAACATACCCCCCCTCCCACATTCTCGAGATTTTGCGCCCCAAAAACATTATTCGCACAGGTACCAAGCCTTACGTCACACCTCACCTCGTCGCACGTAGACAAAGCTTCACTAAATCAGCACAGAACTTCACCACAACACACTCTGTCGCCACGCACATCCCATGTCGTCTAGTCTTGTGCATAAACACTACACTTTCCGTCACACACATCACATTTCATTGAGTATTACTCAGTCGTACTACCCGCTCAAAAAGGGTAGATAAAAAAATGTTCGCACACACATTCAAGCATCACACTATTTACAAAAATTTCTCGTCGGCATCTGTTGTCTCTGTTTTTCTTAGTGTATTGTCCTACTCATGAAATCACCCCATCATTGTCTCTACCCTTGATGTATTGCGCAGTAAAATCATACTCTAGCGCATGTCCTTCACGTGGTTATGCTTGGCTCGGTTTATATATTCCAAGGGCTGATTATCAGTTTGTAGTATAAACTTGGTCCCATACAAATATATGTGAAACCGTTTCACAGCTCATATTAAGAAATAACACTCCTTTTCCAGTGTAGCGTAGTTTCTTTCCTGGTCATTCAATTTTCTACTTGCATACAACACATGGTATTGTGCGCCATCCATCTCTTGCAATAACACGATGCCTAGACGCCGGTCTGATGGATCAGTTTGTAAGACAAACTGTTTGCTAAGGTCTGGTGCCAATAGAACTGCAAGTTCGGCCATAAACTTCTTTAATCGATCTAATGCGCTTTGATAGCGTTCTTTTTTTTAATTGCGACAAAGACTTGCCTTCAAGTCATGATATTTTTGCGAGTATGTTTGTTAAAGTTGCGCTGTTAGGCCGGCGTTATGTATGAAGTGAAGTAGTGTTTTGTGGAATGTGCTGTCATGTATCCAGTGGTTGTAACTGGCTGTGTCGCTGTAGCGAAGGCCGGCTTGAAGGAGGTGACCGGAGCGTTTGGCTGCAACTCTTTACATGTCCATATAAGGTGGTATGTACCTGCTTGCATCATTGAAGTGGGAGAATACGGACACGCATCACCAACTCGTAAATGTGACCGATGAGTTCCAAGATAATATAACGGCCAGTGTAAGCGCCACCACTGCCCGAAACCTCCTAAACCCAAGTTTCTCCGCCCTAGTAGGGTGAGGGAGAGAGAGCAGACAAACGCTGGAATGAGAGCACGTGCACCCTGCCGGAGAACATATTTACGGGGGTGGAGTAATACCCCTGTCACACGTAGCAACTTAAGTGCACTTTGAGCGAGTACACTCAGCCGCGAGTGTAATTTTAGAGCTGTCACACAAGCAAGTTTAGTGTCACTCGCTGCGAAGAACACTTGCCGGCATGTGCGTTCCCCAACCTCACTTCACTGCGACGGCTGCGATGAAGTGTGTAGCCTCTGTACCAGTGGCTTGTACAGAAAGACGCTGTTGCCTTAAGCAGCGCTCATACTATAATTAAACCATTGTTTTTTATGATGGATAATGTTATGCATAAAACAAGTCATAAAATACAACAATAACCTCACTATTTTCTCTGTCGGGCTGTTTGCGGCCACATCCGCTAGGGGGATGCGGCAGCACGTGCACAGCGATTGCTGCGTCTATCACGTTGTTTACTTCCAGGTACACTTGCACATGTGTAGGTGAGTTGTTTTCTAGTAATTTAGGATGGCATGTGCCACACGTGCTACTTCCACGAAGCCAACGTGGCCTGAAAATGAGGCGCAGGCCTCATTTTCAGGCCACGTTGAAAATTCGATGTAGTTGCCATGCTAGGAATATTAGAGCAATGTTTAACATGGCAGTATGTTAGGGGCATTCGTTTTCGTAAGATTAGTCAGGGGACTCACTACTTGGCGTAGCTTGGGATAAACTGTCTACAGTAGCTGGTAAGTCTCGAGAATGACCTGAGTTGTTTATTATTCAGAGGCCTAGGTGCACACTGTATCTTTTTCAGGGTATCGTCTTATGTGGCCACGTGGCCTATTCTCAGGGAATAACCAGGAAAGTGATAGCACTGAATCCAAGCTGGCACTTGTTTGGCTTCACGGTGATGTTTGCTTCCCGAAGTCTACAAAACGCTTCTCGTAACGCCTCCAAGTGCTCTACCCTAAAATCCGTGTCCACGAGGATATCATCTATGTAATGCTCCACATTTTGTAACCCCTGAAATATGTTTTCACAAGTTCCGTAAATGTCTGTGCCGCAGTCTTGAGTCCAAATGGCATAAAGCGGAATTAGAATAACCGTCTTGCGCATCAGAAAGCAGTCTTCTCTTTCCATTCCTCATCCAGTGGTATCTGCCAGTGCCCTTTCGCTAGGTGTTAGGTCGAGGTTCGTGAAGTATTTCTTGCCCGCCACCTTCACAAACGGTGCATCCACTCTTTGAATTGGCTCTGAGTTGTCTACGAGCACTTTTTGAGGCACCTGAAATCCCCATATACTCTGTTGGACCCATCCAGTTTTTTCACCACCACTAAGGGTGAATTGTATGCAGGTGTGTAGCGCTCAATAACCCCCATTTCTAACATCTGCCCAATCCCTTTCTCTAAGTCCTTTGAACTGCTAGTGGCAGTGGGTACTGTTTCACGTTCACAGGCTTCTGTGTTGTTAGTCGAATGGTACACTTACCGTCGTCTTGCCTAGGAGGTCGGCAAAAACTTCATCGAATTCCTTCAATGCTCCTTCCACTGATTCATTTCATGTCTCATTTTAAGCAGAATTCACACTTACCTTTTCTCGTCCCATAGTTTTGTTACTGATGTACGTGGGTGACTCTCCATTATCAAGATTCTCAGTAACCTCTTCTGTGATGACCATGACTGCGGCCTTCACTTCTTCCTCTGGTTCTCTCTCTTCATATTTCTTTAGCATATGGATATGGAGTACTTTCCTACTTTGTCCGATTTCCAGATCGCAATCTGCGCCATTCTCTTTTCTTCTTACTTCAAATAACTCTTTCCAGCTCATTGTAAGATTGTGGTTGTCATTTGGGAGCAATATAGAAGCCTTGTACTCAACTTGAAGCACTCTCTTTCGACTTTTTTGTCGTAGTATCTCTTGTGTGACGCCTGCGCCTCGATGAAACTCTCACGAGCAATGGGGCATGTCTATTCAAGCTTACCTGTTAGCTCGAGCAAATATGCATACGAAGATTTTTGCTCGTCCGTCAATTTCGTGCTTGACATCTCTCGCGGAATCGACGTGCAGGTCGGTAGATACGGGACCGTTCAGAAACCATCCATGTACCAGACAGGTGTCGTACGCACGGGCATCAGCGGTCGCAGTAGCACGGCCAGCCAGGAGGCTGCCCATTGGTTGTCCCGGGTAGCTTTCACGAACATGGGTCGCCTCTCAAACGCTGTCTGCCTACGTGGCCACGCTCCCAGCATCTTGCTTTGTCCTCCTTTTTTCCCCTTCGCATTCTGATGGCCGGGGCGTTTTCACGTTGGTCAGTAACAAGCTCACACACATCTCTCATGACCTGAAAATGGCCACCAGCAACGCCGAATATGTCATGACGAAGATTCTGCCACGCAGCTCGGACCGAAGCAGCATCTTTTTTTTCTCAACGTGTACAGTAGCCCTAAGGACCAACGACAGCGCTTCAGTGCCCTCATAAGGAAGGCCGTCAACCTGCCGGGTCCCAACCTCCTGGTTGTGTCGGGCGATTTTAATGCTCCGCACCACACTTGGGGCTACCCATGCAATACTAGCAAGGGCACGGAACTGTGACAGAACACGACTGACATGTACCTGGTTTTAATCAGCGACAAGGCCTTTCCCACTCGGTTGGGCACCTCATCCTGCAGAGACTCGACTCCCGACTCGACCTTCGTCAATAATCTCCCCGGTGTACAGTGGGTCAACTCGAACATTGAATTGAGTAGCGACCATTACGTTCTGGTGACGCAGTTCTCAGTGGTCTGAAAGAGGGCACGGGAGTTTTCTTGGACAGACTCGGACCATTTTCTCAAAGTTTGCAACGACCAACCCCTCCCAGCAAGCAGGCCAAGCCTCGAGCAGTGGATTAGCCAGGTCAGAGAGGACGTCATAAGTACCACGAAGAAAATTAGTACCGACCTTACGCTTGAAAAAATAGACAGCCGCCTTGCCCACCTGCTCTAGGCCAAGCAGTTGCTTCTCACCCACTGGAAAGGCCAGCGCCTCAATCGCAGGTTGCGCAAGAAGATCTCCGACCTTAAGACCACTGAGGAGCACTGCCGCGTCATCTCCAAGCAGCAGTGGGACGAGGTGTGCAACTCGGTAGATAACCAGATGCGTAATGGCAAGACATAGAACCTGCTTAAGCACCTGCTCAACGACACTAACACTAAAACTAACCAGCGGAACGTACTAGCGCGAGCAGTGCACGTAGCCAAGCAGTCGTCTTCTGAAGGGGAAGTTTTAGAGCAGCTGGTGGAAAAGTACATCCCTGTCGACTCGAACCCCGCAACAACGTACCCCGAGTACTCGGTACCAGCCAACACTGAACGGGACGCCGAGATATGCCACGAAGAGGTTTGGCAGGAGCTTCACGGGCTCAGTTGAAGGGCTTCTGCGGGCACCGATGGTATAACTAATAAGACCCTGCGCAACCTGGACGGCCGGTCAATCGACTGCCTCACCGAAGTCATCAACGAGGCATGGAAGAGCGGCGAGGTCTCCGACCCGTGGAAGGTTGCACGCACCGTGCTCATTCCCAAACCGGGGAGGCCACCCAACTTGGACAACATGCGCCCCATTTCGCTCACGTCCTGCATGGGCAAGGTAGCCGAGCATGTGGTATTCAATAGGTTGACTCGGTACGTGGAAGACAATGGGCTCTACCCGCACACCATGGTTTGTTTTCGGGCCAAGCTTTCGACGCAAGACTCTATGAAGCTGCTGAAGCACCAAGTCATCGACTACAACACTACAGACATGCGGGCTATTCTCGCCCTCGACTTAGAGAAAGCCTTCGGCAATGTTACTCACTCTTTCGTGTTGTGGTCGATTGCGGGGCTCAGCCTCGGAGTCAGACTCTACGAATATGTCAAATCGTTCTTGACGCATAGGACAGCCACCCTCAGAGTGGGAGACTTCGTCTTCGAGTAGATCAAGCTGGGCTCGCGCGGCACGCCACAGGGGTCAGTGATATCGCCCAGCCTGTTCAGCCTTGACATGGTCGAGTTGTCCAAGAGGCTCTCATGTATAAAAGGCATTAACCACACAATTTAAGTGGACAATATTACCATTTGGTGCACAGGTGTCAGTGACGGGCTAGTCAAGCGCTCCCTGCAGGAGGCCATAGACACCACAAAAGATTACCTCCGTCCCACAGGCCTCAGGTACGTGTTCCCCAAACAGATCCAAACTCCTCCTCTACCAACCCACTAGGCCAGGGGCCAAGCCCGAAAACTGGCAGCCGATCTTAAAGAGTGATGCCAAGCTCTACACCGGAGATGGTGGCGCAATACCCAGAGTCGACTCCATTTGGGTCCTTGGCATGACCATCAAGTCCAATAATTCCAATGGCAAGACTATACTCAAGCTCGCCGCCAAGACGGATAACGTGGTTCGACTGTTTCGACGTGGTGACCAACTGCTACCAAGGCCTCAAGGAAGAACAACCTAATCCGCCTGGTCAATGTCTTTGTGCTTTGCCACTTTTCATATATCGCGGCCATGCACAATTGACAGCGTGCCGAGCATGACAAAATCAACGTCTTGCTCAGAAAAATTACCAAGCGGGCCCTCGGCATCCTGATCAGGATGCGCACCGAGCGCCTGCTCCAGATCGGAGTACACAATACGTTGAAGGAGATTACTGAAGCGCAGGAGCAGGCCCAGCTCGCGCGCCTTTTGAGCTCCCAGACCGGCAGCCATATACTGCGAAAGCTCGGTCACTCTCCGGCTGAAGTGGACGAGAAGACGAGACAGGCGCCCCGTGAGATTCGCGGCCTCATCACCGTGGCACGGATACCAAGCAATGTCTATCGCGAGCACAATCGTGGTAGGCGACGGGCTACTGCTGCCACTCTTCTCAAGCAGATTCACAGTGAGGAGCTTTGTATCAGCTTTGTCGACGCAAAAGCGTACCGCGGGAACCGCGCCTTCTCTGCAGTAGTCGTCGACTCTAAACATCAAATAACCAACAGCGCATCGTTTCACACTGACGATCTGACGATTGCCGAATAAAAGGCCATCGCCCTGGCCATCCTGGAAGGCGAAAGGGAGGTCATCTATAGTGACTCTAGGTCAGCTATTCGCGCTTTCGAGCGCGGTGTCGATTCCAAAAGAGACCTGCGCATGCTCCAGTGTGGTGGCCACGACGGTATTAAGCACCACGTACTGATCTAGTTTCCTGCACATGTTGGACAGGTCTAAGGCACTCTCCACAACCTCAACGAATCTGTCCACGAGACCGCGAGTGCGCTAACCGACCACGCTGGTTCCGGGTAACGATTCGGGGCCAACGGGGTTGCGGAAAACAGGGACGCACCTGCCACGTAGAACGAAATAACAAAAAAATGTTACCTCGCGCGAAGACTATATTCACTCCCTCATCCAAAACTTCATAGGCCACAGGCCCTCACACTCAGACTACTGCGGACTGACACGTTCTCCAACCTGAGATCCCTTAACACCATTTATCCTGACGTGTTCCCCAACGACGCTTGCCCCGCATGTGGGGATGTATCCCCGCTGGCGCGCATGATCTGGGAATGCAAGGCAATGTACTCTAACCCCGACACTACATCGGTCAGGTGGAAGGCGGCCCTACACAGCTCCCTCCTGGCCGACTTACTTTGGGCCGTCCAGCAGGCCCATGGATCGGCCGATAGGCTTGGCCTAACGGTCCTGACGTGAGAGTCTCCCGCTGCGCGTAGACGCGCGCCTTGATGGCCCACAATAAAGTTTCACAACCAACCAACCAGCCGGCACCACGCGCTTTCTTTTTGGCCACCGAATGCCGCAGTCAGTGCTGTTCTCGTTGTCCTCGTTCTTCTTTCACTACACAACCCCTCCCCCAAGAAACTTGTTTCGTTCCAAAGAACTTTGCTCCGGATAGGTGGCTTGGAGAACAAGGACGTGGTTCATTGTTGCACAACACACGCCCAGGATACCGTTCGCAGTTGTCAGCACAGTTCGAGTATCAGGATAGAGCACACACGCTGGTACAAAAAGGGAACAGAGAAGTATATAAACATGAAAAGAAAGAACAACTAAAATCTACGATACTCTGCTTAAGTAGTCAGTGCCAATGTTGTCACTGCGTTTAATGTACTCCATAGTAAAATCATATTCCATGGTTAACGAACTCCAACGAAGCACCCTGTTGTTCACATGCTTGGCAGAATTGATGTAATAAAGTGGTGCGTGATCGGTTTATAATAAAAAGTGCTTACCATAGAGAAAGACATGAAACTTTTGTAGGGCCTAGATGAGGAGGAGGCATTCTCTCTCAATTGTAGAGTAGCGTGCTTCTCTTGGCAGTAGCTTCCGACTTGCATATGAGACCGGGTGCAGAACTCCGTCATGGCGTTGGAGTAAGACAGCTCCGAGGCTTGTCGAGGATGCGTCTGTACGTAGTATAAAAGGCTGCTCTAAATCTGGAGAGTGTATAATTGGCTTATCAGAAAGCAAGTGTCGCAGTTTTTCGAAGGCTTCATGATGACGCTCCTCTTAGATGAGCTTGTTGGGAGCCCCTTTGCGGGTCAATTCCGTGAGAGGTGCGGACACAGCAGAATTATTTGGCACGAAGCCCCGGTAGTATCCGGCAAGGACCAGGACTGAACGTATTCGGTCTCTTAGCCACCTCGGTCGATCTCTTAGCAGCCTCAATTTCCTCAAGAGTCTCTATCTGGCTGTAGATGCCGTGGCCTGCAATTTGAAAGTTCACACAAGTGAAGCCCACTTCACTTTTGGATGACTTTATGGTTAGGCCTGCGTTATTGACTTGTTCAAAGAAGCGTCTGAGGGTATTAACATGTTCCACCCATGTTTTCGGGGCAATGGAGACATCATCAAAGTAGTGGTAGATATTAGGAATACCATGCACTAATTTCCTAAGCAGGCGGGTGAAAACAGCTGGTGCAATCTTTAATGCCGAGCGGCATGAATCGAAACTGATAGAGGCCTGATGATGACTCAAAGACGGTCATACGTTTGCTCTCTGGCTGCAAGGGCACCAGTCAATACCCTTGGGTGAAGTAGAACTTGGAGAAGTAACTACTCTTGCCCAGCTTGGCGAAAATAATGTCTACCTTTGGTATTGGCTCGCTGTCCATGTAGACCCCTCGATTTAATTACCTTAAATCAATGCACTACCGCATGCTGTCATCTCTTTTCTTCCCTACTACCACCCGTGCTTGGTATGGTGAGTGTGAAGGTTCAATGATGCTTTGCTTGAGAATTTCCTGTACTTCATATTCTATAGTTTTTTTTTTACTGCAAAGGGTACTGGATACTGACGGATAGGCACCAGCGTTTCCGTGGTCAGTCTTAGCTAGCACTCTACGAGATCTGTCTTTCCAGGGACACTTGAGAATATGTCTTGAAATGCGTGTAACGTTTTCTTCACTTCCGAGTTTTGTTGCACCATAAGGTCCGCATCGATTTTCACGTCATGGTCTATTTATTTCATCTTCAGTGCAACAACCGGAGGGTAATTCTTTTTACCGTATTCGTGCTTGCTGAAAGCGGCCGCAGTTTGATGTTCTGCTGGTGATGGTGAGTCGCCCTTATCATACTTCCTACTTTTTAGTAGGTTTATATTAAAAGCACTTTGGCACGTACCGAGGTCTATAGACACCGCACACTGACCAAAGGGAGCTGCGCTGCTGACGCTGCCTCGTCTCGACGTTTTTGACATTTGCCGTTAGGGGCACGCAGAAAGTAAACGCGTGCACGCGTCCTCCGCGTACCCCGCGGCCCCAATCCACTGAAAGGTGCAGGGCGCGAGACGCGCGGTTCGCGTTCCATTTTCACCGACGCCATCTCAAGGTTGCATTTTTTATCCACTAGGATAAAAAGTACAACCTTCAGCATGCAACCTTGAGCATGCAAAACCTTTTGCATGCAACGTTTTGCAACCTTGAGCATGCAAAAATGCAACCTTCTGACGCTGCAGTCAAACTCGAAAACCCGACTGAACGGTGCCTATTCGAAACTTTCACCGCCTAGAGGGGGCGCTGGTGCAAGCCCAACATGGCTGTCGTTTGGAGATCGTACAGCCAGCGCGCTGGCAGCCGCCACTGTGTGCCCGTCACTTCGACCGGTGTATTATTTTTGGCTGAAGCCGCCATGTTGTCAAGGCTGGCTTTGCTGAGAAGGCCATTGACTCTAGTTTTGTTTATATCCCACACTGCATGTTGAGAAACACGTGTGTCGCGTATATTGAAGGAAAAGAAGTTTTGAACGCCGGGCACATCGTCTGCTGCTCTGTACAGCTCTGTGAACGCTGCTCATGCCACGGCCGGGGAGGACCAAGCGGCCGTGCTCGTCCAAAGCAGGAAACCTCGCGTTTGACTGCATTGTGTCTGCACAGCGGTATCCAACATATTTTGTCATTCTTCTAGCTCAGAAAGCAAGCAACAAAAATTAAATCATTGCTACTACGACTCGCAGTAACTCTCTGACTTCGGAATAGCTGTAGTAGAAAGTGCCAGCGACAAAATATGAAGCACCAGCGAGCCGCCGAAGTGAGGCAGACTGAACGACGGCATGGGCTGGCTGCGTGGGCATCCCCCAAATGAAAGTTACGGCGGATGCCGCACGGCGACACCACCATCTGTGAAAGCTGCGATCCTTTTATAGGTGATAATGAAAGGTCCTTTTCACGTCAAAATGAGCTGGTTGTTATCGGAAGGTAGTAAAAGAAGCACTTTGTCTCCTACGTAAAGGTGCCGTGCCTTCAACTTGCGATCATCGTTCTGGTTCTGGGTAGCCTTC
This sequence comes from Rhipicephalus microplus, assembly GCF_043290135.1. Lineage (NCBI taxonomy): Eukaryota > Metazoa > Arthropoda > Arachnida > Ixodida > Ixodidae > Rhipicephalus > Rhipicephalus microplus. Next base: position 173,278,452 of record NC_134700.1, on the reverse strand, counting down.
CATCTTCGAATCATCTCATGAGCAGTACTAGAAGACAATGGGCCGAAGCGTCGAATGCAGGCGATCCAGGTTCCGGTCACGGAACGTTGCCGTCCCCGCTGCTGCCACCCAACCACCAGCTGGGGTGGTGTTGCCGGCACAAGTACTGCATATCGGGATGCGGCTTAACCTGCTGTTCTCTTCCTTTCCGAAGACATTGCGAATCTCTGCGAGGTGTCTCCGCGGCTAGCCGTTTGGCACAGTGGCGGACGTGGCCTGGCTAGTGGTCATGGTTGCGCCGAGCATCGGTCTCGATGCAAGCTGTTCGCTGGACGGGCTGGCCATTTCCCCGCATGGAGCATCGCGTCTCCGATGCGAATTGACTTCTCCGTAGTCGCACTCTCACCGTCAAGCACCATCGTCACCAGAGCGTCGCACATAGACAAATGAGCGCATTTCTTAGCGCCTTCCCACCGCCTCCTGCCCTGCACTTCATCGGCGTCTGTCGTACCACCGATCTGGCCCTCAGGTTTTAGAACGTTCTTAATTGAACTACACTTGGTCATTTTTAAATAAAGCTTACCTATACGCACATATTGTACCTCTGTGTTTTCTATGTTTATTTTTTGCATTCTGTCATAAAAGTCGTGTGCGTTGTTGCCGGGTCATCTGAGAGTCCATTTCTCTTCACACGGCACGCGCAACAAGCGTTCACGAACTTGGTACCTTCATTATATTCATTACAGTCATGACCAGCGAGCTGTATCCGTCAAACCATCTTACCCTCCCATACTAATTCTGGTTAACGCAAAGGGGATAATCACAGGAGCAACCAGACGTAATCGGCTAGATAGATAGATAGATAGATAGATAGATAGATAGATAGATAGATAGATAGATAGATAGATAGATAGATAGATAGATAGATAGATAGATAGATGGATAGATGGATAGATGGATGGATGGATGGATGGATGGATGGATGGATGGATGGATGGATGGATAGATGGATGGATGGATAGATGGATAGATGGATGGATGGATGGATGGATGGATAGATGGATGGATAGATGGATGGATAGATGGATGGATAGATGGATGGATAGATGGATAGATGGATAGATGGATAGATGGATAGATGGATAGATGGATAGATAGATGGATAGATGGATAGATGGATGGATAGATGGATAGATGGATGGATAGATAGATGGATAGATAGATGGATAGATAGATGGATAGATAGATGGATAGATAGATGGATAGATAGATGGATAGATAGATGGATAGATAGATGGATAGATATATAGATAGATAGATAGATAGATAGATAGATAGATAGATAGATAGATAGATAGATAGATAGATAGATAGATAGATAGATAGATAGATAGATAGATAGATAGATAGATAGATAGATAGATAGATAGATAGATAGATAGATAGATAGATAGATGTTCAAAGAGCCTGCAGTATTCAAAGAATTGATTCGCCCTTGAAACCTAACCAGTATGTATAAGGTGCTTTCTAAGTCGTTTGTATGATTCAAATTTCTTGCGGTAAGGTATGACTTGAACAGCACCTAGTAGAAGCGTAAACGAACGCTTCATGGGACACTGCGCATCTTTGATAGCTTCACCCTATTCGCATCTCGCAATGCACTGCCTTAAGTGTGGTTATTATTTTCTCTTCCATAAAAATGAGACATTGTTTAGGCATAATGATCAGTCAGCACGTGAAATAGTGGAGCTGTTTCGCATTTCAAAAAGGGGCCATGACTCTATTAGTCAGCAGTTCATCATGTTACGCGATAAAAAGCATGACTTTCTCTATGAGTGACAGTTGACAATCTCACTATCCTGTTATTTTTGTCTTGGTTAGAGAGCAGTTACGCCTTTCGCTCATCTACGCATGTGCAATTGGTTCTGTAGTGCTTCTAAGTGTTATCCTGTTCAAGGAAAATTTTGTTGGGAGTTGCGCTATTCCGCCCAGTTCCTATATTTTCTGTCTTCATTGTTCTTACGTTCAAAAAACCTTTCCTTTTAAGCGTGAAGGCTCACGAAAGAGTCCATCTCGCCACCTTATTGTACTCCCCGCCACCGCTTCAAGGAACTGAATTAGCTTTTTACAAAGTGCTTTCACGCAACGGGATCAAATCGCGGCCGCGACAGGATGCATTTTCAATGGACGTGAAAATTCTTGACGCCCATGGGCTTAGAGTTAGCCGCACGGTACGTATTCTTACGTGGACAAAATCGCCGGAGCTCCCAACTACGGCGTATTATAATTGTCTTGTGGTTTTGTGGTGTTAAACCCAAAGAATTGCTATTATTTGTATTAACTTTTTACAGAAGGGCTCCTGGTGCCACTTTTATTCTCTTTGATTGTGCTAAATAAGTACGACCAACTCAAGACATGCGCTGCTGAGGCTGTGACATGAGCATTTGTACTCCCGTCCTCCATCTCAGAAAACAGGCGTGTCTTCTTTTTTGTTTTTCATCGACTGTCAGTGACACGCCAGGCATGTCGATAGGCGATACTTTTAAGGATGTTGACTGCAATAACAGAGCGCGGATTCGCCGCCGCACTGTGGGGACTTTACGCAGACCTATAGTCGCAACCGAAACCATGATTTATTTTTGGTATATATAGTACCACTATATGTACTTGCATATTTCTAGGTATATTTTCACATTTTAATGTATACTTACACGTACCTTATACGTCCACACCTGCTTAACATTTCTGTGTCTCTTGATGTTCCATAATCAATATGTACACGGTCGAAAATTGACATGACACTCGGATGTTAAGAAATGATTCTTGAACACACATGGTTCAGGGTCATTACTATGTAGCCTAGAAAGCACGCTGACATTCATCACCTCCCCCCTCCCCCTTTTTTTTTTGTTTACGAGAGCCAATGCGAAGCCAACTTTTCATGTTCGCTTCGTATTTTACTTTGAAAAAAAGATGTTTGCAATGACTCTTCTCACATGAAATTCGAAGAGACCGTTCACCCTTGCTCATTAAACAGGTATTATTGTACTAGCGTTCATATATTTTGAAATTCGTGACAGCCTAATGCCGAGCGAGCTGCGTTATTGGATATCTCGACCTGTTTGTTTCAAGCTCTTCAGACACCCATAACGTAAAAAAAGAAGTCCATTTCTCTCTCTCTCTCTTTTTAGCCACCGCATTTCAGAATCAGCATGTCCTCAAAAAGTATCAGTGCTACAGTGGGAAAAACAACAAAGCAAAAGCAGGAGCGCTGACTTGCAACTTCATCTTGCTCATAAGTGGCTCTCCTTGTGCAAGTTGCAATTTTCTAAGGCAGGCTCACGCATTGGAAAACACAGCGAAAGTTATGCTCGCGGAATTACTGCTTCTTGTTGTTCTTTTGTTGTTATGGGTGATGGTGGTTTTCTGTGCCTTACTTTGCCGGCGTCTTTTAGAGCACCAACCTACCAGCATCGTTTATCGACACTTCCTAATCGGCAGCTGAATGCATACACTAAAATCAAACAACAAACACAAGAGGACATTTGAACTACCAGAAAAGGAAGAATTATCGTAATTAGGATGAACAGTGCAGTTATAAGGCGTAATTTTTATTTGTGATTCCACCCTGCGAAGTATGAATACAGCTTGGTGTTACGTGTGAGTACACTTGACAAACACCTTGAAAAGAAAAACCGGAAGTTTGTCAGCAATCAAAAACCTACATTAAGCTGCCGGCGAGCAGCTCCTGCAACCCATGGCATGATGTAGTTTGAGGGAGAGCAAAAAATAAATAAATTCATGTGTTCAAACATCTCACTGCCAATGTATAGGTCAACGAACGAATAATTGTTGTTTTCAGTGGCAAGTCCATAAAAAAAGAAGAAAAAACAGAATCTTCACATCCTATCAGAGCCTACAGAGTTACGCATAAATTTGTTGGAATGCTGTCACGATTCAAGCTTTATTTAGTGCTTTCTTCGAGCCACTTATCATTCCACATCACGAGATTCAGGGTGTGCACACATTTGGTCACCTACCACAGCTTATCACAGCACCTCCGTTCATTCCTCAGTTTCTCACTGGTGCGTGGTAGGCTTCACCTCACTATCTCTAGTGGTCGTCCCTATTTTAACTCCTGTAGACTATTACGGGCGTTCAAATCTTGTAGAAGGGTTAGGTTAGGCCCCTGTAAAACGCTCTTGCAACAAACTATTTACTTTAAAACAGCTTGCAAAACAGCCCCGTCGTCTGTCCGGATTCCTACCTGTCATACATATTGGGAACGCTGCTACAATGGAGATCCCAACAGCAAATCTGCTTGTTTAATGAAGCTGTTTGCTTCGTTCTGCCAATGCTCCCTGTGAATAAAATTGTTGCCTATAATGAATACGCTCAGCCAGTAGCGTAGTCAGAGGGTAGCTCACTGAGCCCTTGCTCTCCCCGCCCCCCCTAAAAATTTTTCTATGGCCATAGTATATAGATCTCAAGACGATACTCAAACACATCTCCTGCCAGGCCCCCACTGCCTGGAGCTTTGTATTTAGTAGATATCTCAGTGAATAGATTTTTTTGCGCGTCCCTTCCAAGTGTCATCATCATATTTACCATCATCTGCCTGACCGCATTCACTGCAGGGCAAAGGCATCTCCAATGTTCCGCCAATCAACCAATTCCCGTGCTTGCGCCGGTGACATTTTCTCCGCAATTTTTTAATTTCGTCTGCTTACCTAACATTAATTTCTCTCGCGCGCTTGCCTTTCCTTGGTATTCAGCCAGTTACTCCCATTAACCAGCGGTTATTTTGCCCACACGCTGCAGGTAATACTCATGCCCATTTCTTCTTGATTTGGACTAAGATGTTTTTAGCACCCGTTAATTCCTTACCCAACTGTTTTTTTTTTCTCTTTGCACCTTAGCGTTACACCTATAACTTTCTTTTTTATCGCTCACTGCGTCATCCTCAGATTTAGTTGAACCCTTTTTGTAAGCTTCCATCTTTGTGCTCCGTAGGTAATTATTACCTGTGAGTCGGCTATACATATGATTCTCTTGAGAGATAGTGGTGCACTACCATTAATGATTTGAGAATGCCTTTCAAATGTGCTTCTAGCAACTTCAGCTTCATAGTTCGCCTACACGGGCACTGCCTGTCCTAATCAGATGTTTTTCTATGTCACTTTTAGGGCCTCACTAACTATCGCAAAACAATTTTCTCTTTCAAGAATGTCGTTTCATATCCTCAGGTATGAAACCAAGTTAAACATATAAACATGATCACATAGTTCCTTCGAATTGATTGCTCGAGCTCCCAACAAGTTCTTTCGTTTACTAAAGCTCCCTACGTGCAACTAGTTCTTTACACAGCGATAAATTGAGCCTTAAAAACCATAGTTATAGCGCGAGAACAGAACGACGACAATGAGACAAGAAGGACACGAATGACACGAGCGCGCGTGTCCTTTGTGTCCTTTTTGTCTCTTCGTTGTTCTGTTCTCGTGCTATAACTATCGTCATGTCATACCGACTAGCCCAAGCTGTCACACCCGTGAAGACCACGTGCTGACCCCTACTGGTAGACTGCCCAACCGGTCGGTAAAGCTACCTGCGCGTGCTTGGCGTGGACAAGTTGGCTTCAATAATGAACTGTTCACCCTCCATTTCCATAGCTGTGTCCGTAAAGTATCGGTTGAAGAAATCATTCAAACAAGAAGCGTGAGAAAGAAAGTTCTTTCGTTTTTTGTGTGCATTTCGTCAGGCTTGGTGTTTGCGTTATTCTTCGTGTCAGTGGCTTTCCATGCTGTTTGTGCTGAACTCAGCTGTTATGAACGATCAGACACTGCTTATTCTAGCCCAAGTTGCTACGCCCGAACCGACTCAGTCGTAATACGTGTTCCCATTCGCTATCGTGCGTCCAGCTCTTTGCAGGTATATATTTTATTACTTTTATTTACACTTACCGATTGCTATTGCATAGAACCATCTTCTACTGTGTGACATATGATTTACAATTTATCTTTAGGGGGAAGGGGGAGGAGGCTACTGTAACCTACCTTCATATGATGTTGATTGAGTGCTCGCTTATTTCGTAAATTTCGAACAACAAATTATTTGGCGTTCTTATTGTATTCAGTAGTTGAATCTAAAAGTGCATATTCGAAGTAATGCAGGCGTCTCAAGGTTTTCCAGGACTATGGAAGCTTTACTCATCACCGCATGAAGGAATTTTCTCTTTAAACTTCACTCCCGTTGAGTAAAACTCGTCCTGAATATGTAGTCATTACACTGAGATTCAAGATGATCATTTTTAAAATAATCTTCAACGTCGACTGACGTTTTCATACAATTTCAAAGCCGGTGGTAAATTTCCACTTTGAGTTCTTGAGTAACTGCTGAATTTACCGTACAGTTAAATATTACCTCGAAGATTCTTGGTGCTCATATATACGAGTTTACCTCAATTTACATAGCTGTGGTATATTTTGTAGGTTAAATGTAGTGGCAGTGCTACTATGTTAAACTTTGCAAGTGTTCGTTCGCAATAAAAGAACTATGTAATTATAGTCTGACCTTTAAAAATCTTGCTGAATGATTCGAAAGCTAATGAAATAATATTGAATACGTAATCGCCTTCGATTTGATATAATCAGATTCTAATGCCAAGGAAAATATAGGGGATCACATTTCTTGTATTTATGATATAAATGGGAAGAAAGTTCTTTTCTGAATTTTTGCGTTCGCACAGGGCACAGTGTTTACCACTAAGAAAGAAGCGTTTTCTATGTGACCTGTCAATTGTGGCATCCTCTAAATTCCCACTTTTCCTTCACTCATAGCGGGGGCTTCGTTCCGGCACACTTGATTCCTTCAGGTAGTATGCGAGGGATCATTGGTCAGTAGCTAACTCGTAAAAAGGAACACGTATTACGTGACGCAAGCAGGCCTAAAAAGTCTTGCACACTAACCGCCACTACTGCAATTGGCCTTGATTACCCGTCCCAAGTTCAAATGGACGGATATACCTAATGAACTGGACTATCGATGACCACCGCGTAATTCGAAGGTTGTAGGTTTGGTCGCTGCCAGCGGCAAATCACTGTTTCGTCTACCTTACTTTCTTCCCATTTCTATCATAAATTCAAGAGATGTGATCCCCTATATTTTTTTGGCATTACAATCTGTTAGTTATTAATATTTTGTCTAACAAAAAAGAAGCCCTCAAGATCCCCGTTCTTCCATTCATTCCTATTCCAGTTTCGCCACCTCCGTCTAACTCTGCCTGCTATCAGCCTCTGATTTTTTCTCACTTCGCTGTTTCTGTTGACTTCGATTGCTTAAGGAATCGTAACCACTCCCCCGTGTAATTACACACAAGAATTAAAAATAAATAAAGGGAGCGGAAAATGAATAAATAGCAGGAAGATCACCCAGCTTCTCTGACAGTGCTCGCATGACAAGGTCCATAAAGTAGTGCGTGAGAAAAAAAGTAGCTGTTGCTATACCGCGGTCTGAAGAAAATGCAAAGAAAAAAACGAGTCATTTTCTCTTGTCTATAGGTGCGTGCCCGATCAAAAAAACGGAAACAAAAAAATGCCTCATTATCATCTCTTTGACGGCCCGTGACAAAGAAGATTGTATGGAAGAACCAGATCCTCTACGCTCGGTCAATTACGTCCCATAACTGACTCTCATTACGGACAGCGGCCAACAGGCGTCTTTCTTTGTGGCACAACCTCGATCCGGGAATTATTGCCCGAAGTGGCGCAGCCTCGGGTGGTCAAGAGAGTGCGCTTGACATCTCTGCTTTCCTTATCGCACGGGAAGGTGATGCGGGTAGTTAATATAAAAAAAAGACGGCCAGGGGCTAATGCAGTGGCCATCAGAAAAACATTTCACAAAGAAAAATCCAAAGTGAAGATTGACTGAAGGCTATTACATCAGGTTCCCACCCTCGACGGTATCGGTGCGAATATAATGTGCGCATGCGGTTTATGGCCTCGATTATGAGGCGAGTAATTACGCGTACAGACGGTGAACACAGGGTTGTACCGACGAGACGGGAATATGAAAGAATACTTCCTCCGGTCCTAAGTTTAAGGGATGGAATTGCGAAATCTCGCTTGCGTAAAAGAGCCATACCTTGATGTCTTGTCGGCGTGAGGTCGGTCAGTCGGACGGCGTCAACTCTTTCAAGCGATCGCCACGATAACGAGGCGATCGAGGCCACCGCGGCATTGACCAGTCACGGGTGCCATTACGGAAGCGGTGTCCACTGCGGCGGGGTCAATACGTGTAATGCCTCCCATTAGAAGGACCCCTTCGCCCGGCTAACGCGTTTTTTGCGTGTGTTACATGTAGTACTATCGAACCTCCAACAGATTGCAACACTGGTCGCTCACTCAGCCAATATGTGCGTCAATGACCACCGGGGTTTGCGCACATACGTGTGTGGGTGCTTCTTTCCCCTGCTGTGTCCTAAACAAGTAAATTTGGGGTGCTTGAAAGGACTCTGGTAATATACAAAATTGGCAGCATATCCACGGAGTGAATGATGGAGAGTGGGGCGAAGCATTCGTCCGTCCATTCGTTCTTGCTTCCGTCCATCCGCCCGTCCGTCTATGCTACCGTCCATGCGTCTATCCACCCGTCCGTGCGTGCATCTGTTCGTGCGTCCGTCCCTGCGTTCGTCCATGCATCCGCCCCTGCGTCCGTTTATGCGTCCATCCATGCATCTGTCTGTGTGTCCGTTCGTCCATCTATTCAGCACTCCAAGTACCACCATCTCGCATCTTTTCATCAAATATTCTCCATATAGAAGCACCGCCATCCAGCGGACATTTCAAGGACTAAACGGGAGGTGGCACATGCACACTTTCTTACGGCTTGCGCTTCGGGTTTACTTCCCACCTTTAACCACCTCGAGTTAATGGTATATACTAGTTCACTGTATTCATGGCCCTGTGGTCCAACGCTCGCTAAACCTTTCTAAAACCAAGGTGGTTACGCCCAGCGAGTATAACGTAGCAATCTTTTCCTGTCAGATAGTGCTCAATGTACATGCCAATGGCTGATAATGGGAAATGAGAGACAGGAGAATTCGGCTTTTACTTTTTTAAGGCTGGCGCTTCGTATCTACTTCCCACCTTTAACCACCTCGAATTCATTCATGGTATATACTAGTTCATTGTATTCATGGCACCGCGGCTCAACGCTCGCTAAACCTTTCTAAATCTAAAGAGGTTACACCCAGCGAGTATAACGTAGCAATCTTTTCTTGTCAGATAGTGCTCAATGTAGATGCCAATGGCTGCTAATGGGGATTGCAGCGTCTCCGTTAACTAAAAGCCGAATGCTCCTGTCTCTCATTTCCCATTAGCAGTCATTGGCATGTACATTAAGCACTATTTTTTTATTGTTCAACAATGCACAGAAGAAATCTCTCAACGGCACCACCTTACAGGTCAAAATGTTACATTTGTTACATACTACAACGGCTACGAGTGACGAACGGTTGCCACTATAAGAAGCTTCACCCCTAAAATAGGCGTTATACTTACAAAAGAGACTGTCATTTGGTGAAACTAAGCTGTTATTGCAACCAGTGTGACGTCGAGATGATTCACTTAATTTGGCAATCTGTAATATTCAATATGACGCGATATGACTCATATTTTCACGTGACGCTTAACACATTTCGACATTTAGGCTTGAAATCACCTCAAAGGAGCCCTATCTACCCGTCATGGTCATTTGTGGAAAATGCATGTAACTTCAAGGTTTCTAAGCTGCCAACGAAATGCACTGTTCCAGCTGAAGAAGCAAAGTGTCTGGTGTTTGACCATTTGAGTGAAATGTACTGTGGTCACTTACAAGTTTACACTGACGGATAGCTGCACAGCTGCTTTTTGCATACCCTCCCTGGGCGTGTCATGGTCGGGCCGCATGGATCGTGTTGTGTCGTCCACAACAGTAGAGAGCGCAACAATCACCGCGGTTTTGCGAAAACTGCAAACGCTTTCTGCACGAGATGTGGTGGTGCTGACTGATTCACAGTCGGTGTTACAGTGACTGCGTCGAGAACTATCTCAAAAAAATTCACAAGGCAATCTCTGGCGCTCAGTAAACACCTGATCGGCAAGAGCTTCAAAGTGAAATTTCAGTGGATTCTATCCCACGTTGGAATTCAAGGTAATGAAAAAGCTGATGGCTTTGCACGCGAAGCGCGAACCTGCGTTCCAAAAATAAGAACTCTTAAAATATGCCAGAACTACATGAATGTAATACGCAATCACTTCAAGGCGATCCATAAGTTTCCGCATCAGTCATGCGTAATCCACGGACTTCCCAGAGAACAAGCGACGCTGCTTTACCGTATAAGAACACTCTGCACACACGCCGGCTTGGTCATTCAAGACTGGGCGAGGCGCTTCCCCGATTTGTTCCGTTTGTGGTGTCATCGGTGACACCGAACGTTTCATTTGGCTGTGCCCGCAGTTTGAGAAAGAAAGAAGAGAGATGATATGCAGCTTGCAGAAAGATTGTCACGAGCACGGGACATTGGAAGATGTCCTTTTTCCTGAAGGAGCCACGGCGATGAGGAGGAGGGTACAACAGATCCTGATGACTTTCCGGCGAGATACTGGGCCCAGATACATTTGGTGACTGACTCCGACAATTTAAGAGATGCTCAGGCGGAACAATTGCCGGTCTTTTAGGCCAGGCTAATTACGCATTTGCAACATCACAACCATCATCCTCTTATGATTGTTTCCATCATTTGAGATGACACCGATGGTCACTGTTAGAGTTTAAGGAGCTCGTTATAAGACAGGGCCGACTTGCCGTATTGAGCCGACTGTATAATCAATCGCTTTATTGATATGTAAACATGGCGATCCCAAAAAAGTATTGTGTTCATTTCCCTGAACAAAATCTTCAAATTTATAGGCTGTAGAGAAGAGGAAGGCACTTTGAATGTAAGATCTAGGTTCGCGGGACATAATTATTTGCGTTTTTCACCCGCCAGCATGATAGCGAGTCTGCCTAGAGATCTATACTCGCGCGCATCATTCGACAAAAGCCATATCGCATGGGGTTCATATTCTTCATTTAAATTGGCATAAGTGATGCTGTTTTCTAATCTTCAAATATTGAACAAATGTTTCACTATCTTGCATAGTGACTTCTAGAATAGAACTCCAATAGAATAGCCTACACCATTTTAATCTATTACTAAGTTGCATATAATCACTCACCTTATGAATTACGACTAGGCAGAAAATAAGTTGAGAACTTAATTTCATAGATACGGAAACGCCTTCAGGAATTCTCTCAGTCGCTTCTAGAAAAAAAATGTTTTCAAATTGATGTCTCGCTACGTGACTTCCAAGTACGTCGCTTAGCACCATTCATTTTTGCTCTACGGGTTTCTTTATCCTATGACAAAAAAAACGATGTGCCTTCTTTTGGGCAAACAGCCGTACTGCTACATGCGGTAGCATTTAGACTGCAACCTATCTGGCGCAGGAACGAGATACGTTTCGTGACGTCCTTCGTTAGTGCTTCACCGTTCAAAGGCGTACTAGTTGCCTGCGAGTACTGCGGCGCATCGCTATTCCTAACCGTACCAGACGCCCGGAACGAAAATAAAATCATTCTCTGTTCAGGCAAGTTAGTGATCAAAGGGTTTCGCTGCTCTAACCAGCATGTTGGTCTGAGACAGTGGACACCCGACCATTTCGCAAGCGCATATACGTTTGCGAAATGTGTAAGCGGAGCCTTTCTGGCAAGCCTCGGGTACCCGCGGCGGGCTTGCGTATCATTCCTTACGCAAGCATGCATACGCGCACAAAAAGAGACAGAAAACGTGCACGCCCGTACAAAACATAATGTATCGTCTGAGTGGATTCCTATGAGGTCGCCACGCACCGCAGCTTGCAGGAAGCTCCCAGGAAAAAAACGATGCTTGAAGTGTGGGCACGAAATAAAAAGGGGCTGCTATTTTTTAGTATGTGTCAGCAAAAATCTTACTGGTTCATGCACAAACGTGTATTGTGATCCCACTTGTTTGTGACAGAGTATCGCCCAAGTATTTTTTTTTTTTCGTTTCTAGTTGCCATTCAGAGATATTTCTCTTCTCTACACCATGATCGGCATGATTTTATCTGCTGTATTTTTTACATTTTGTCAGGGGATGATTGAGAGAGAGAAACGAGAAAAGAAAAAGAAAGGCAGGGAGGTTAACCAGATGCTAGTATCCGGTATGCTACCCTACCCTGGGGTTGGGGAATAGGAGGTTGAAAGAGAAAGGGAGAGTTAAAAAATAAATAAGAGAAAAACACCGACACACACGCACACACAAAAACAGTCCACTCAGAGGCGTTCCGACAGGCCAGTAGTTCCCGAGAAGCCCAGTAGCGCTTGCACGGCTTCCTTCCGTGACGATGAGTTATTACGATGATTGATTGATATGTAGGGTTTAACGTCCCAAAACCACTATATGATTATGAGAGACGCCGTAGTGGAGGGCTCCGGAAATTTAGACCACCTGGGGTTCTTTAACGTGCACCCAAATCTGAGTACACGGGCCTACAACATTTCCGCCTCCATCGGAAATGCAGCCGCCGCAGCCGGGATTCGAACCCGCGCCCTGCGGGTCAGCAGCCGAGTACCTTAGCCACTAGACCACCGCGGCGGGGCGAGTTATTACGATGGCGCAGTATACTTTCTTCTGACAGCGGCTGGTCATCTAACCTGTTTAGTTTATTAGAAAGGTGTTGTCTTTCCAGGTTGTATTTCGGGCAGTCACACAGGATATGTCGAATTGTTTCTTCATCTCCGCAGTGTGCACAGTCGGCGGTTTCGGCCATCCCTATGCGGAATGCGTACGCACGAGTAAACGCGACTCCCAACCATAGTCTGCACAGAGCAGCAGCGTCGCCTCGTCGAATTTTTGTTGAAAGCTGTTTGCTTAACGTTGGATCAAGGGATCGTAATCTTGCATGCGTAAAGAGAGCCAAAGAGCCATGAAGCGTTGGCGAGCAAGCATGCGGAGCCTCCTAGCAGCGTCCGTCCTTGAGAGAGGTATTGACTGGTTGATGTCTTCTGTATGGGCTGAACGGGCAGCTTGATCAGATCGTTCGTTACCGATAATTCCACAGTGGCTTGGCAACCACTGAAATATAACGTGGTGCCCTTTCTCTGTTATATGGTGTAGCATTTCTGCTGTTTCAAATACCAACTGCTCGTGTGGACCACGGCGTAGATTTGACAGAAGTCACTGCAGTGCCGCCTAAGAGTCGCAGAAAATCATCCACCGTTGCATGCTTTGGTGTTTAATGAAACGCAGCACAGCGCGAAGCGCTGCAAGCCCTGCTGCCGTTGTTGTGGTTGCATGAGCTGTCCTGAATTTGATGGTTGTGGCGTGCGTTGGAATAACGACCGCCGCAGCTGAGCTGTTCGGCAGGACGGAGCCATCGGTGTAGATGTGGGTGCAGTCTTGGTACTTCTTGTTCAGCAGAAATAAGGCGAACTGCTTGAGGGCTGCTATTGAGAAATTGCGTTTTTTCTGGATGCCTGGTATTGTCAGGTTGATGACTGGCTGTTTTAGGCACCATGGAGGAATTGAAGGTCTCGTAGCGGGCGTAAAACCAGTTGGTAGGGAGTCACCATGTGTAGTTATTGTTCGACAAAAGGAAGTATGAGGTCTATCCGCTGGTAGAGAGGCTATGTGGTGAGGGAGAACCCGGCCCACATGTCTTGTGTGTGTCCTCAAAGCTTCAATTTCAATATGGGTCTGCACGAGGTGGTCTTTGGCTATAGCTATAGTCGCCATTGTTGAGGCACCCTGAGGCAGACCTAGACATATTCGAAGCGCCTGTGCCTGAACGCTTTGTATCATGCGTCGACTTGTTTTGCTGACGTTTAAAAATGCAGACAGACTGTATCGTAAAAAGCCAAGGAAAAGCACCCTGTACAGTCGTAACATAGCATTAGGATGCATTCCCCACGTCTTTCTCAGCGAGAAACTTGAAAAGATGGCATATGCCTGTAAATCGCTTTTTCAAATACGACACATGAGGGCTCCATGATATGTCTCTGTCAACTATGACACCCAGAAATTTGTAATATCGACGATATGGTATATTTTGACCATTAATTGACACAATTTTGATTTGGATAATTGTGTTTCCTGAGAAGCCTACCTGGTCATTCGTCGAGCGTTGCTTCACTCTAAATAATGTTGGTTGGTCTTGAGGAGTGAGATATATCTAAAGCATCTACCTACCTGAGGTCATGCGCTACGTAACTACGTTTGTTTTCTTTTTTATTTTTTGCAGAATCCAGCTGCGAAGCGCATGGGATATAAAGGGTGAAAAGATTTGTTCGTTGCCGTGTGCAACATCGCATGGTGTGAGCTTCTTTGAGAATGCACGAGAAGGAATTCTTCGAGGGTCTGAATGAAACTACTCACAAATGAGGCAAGGAGTCCATAAAGGTATACATTGTGTGTTTTTCCTTTTAACTTATTGGAATGATTATGACTTAAACTGAAAGGAACGGAAAGACTCGTACGCAGTCTGTTAAATTACGTGCCGTAGTTTTTGTCACCATTCTTGGCTGCTGTAACTGTACGGGTTATATACAGTATGTAGAAACCTCATTTGCCGAAGCACATAATCGCAAAGAGTCACTCTTATTTAAGGGGCTCTAAACCATTTGAAGTTCAAACACGAGCGAGTTAGTTTTCTTTTCTCGCCTACCATAACTATGCTACTTGCGATATCTCCTTCTCACACACTTATTTCTTCATAAAACGTGTTGGCAATATCGCCCCACCGCGGTGGTCTAGTGGCTAAGGTACTCGGCTGCTGACCCGCAGGTCGCGGGTTTGAATCCCGGCTGCGGCGGCTGCATTTCCGATGGAGGCGGAAATTTTGTAGGCCCGTGTGCTCATATTTGGGTGCACGTTAAAGAGCTCCGGGTGGTCGAAAGTTCCGAGCCCTCCACTACGACATCTCTCATAACCATATGGTAGTTTTGGGACGTTAAACCCCACAAATCAATCAAATCAATGTTGGCATTATCAGGACTAATGACCTAGCCTATCGGGATTGCATGATTTCATATGCGAATTGGCTTATGGAGGAGTTCAATCCAGTTTGTGGCGTGACCACACTTAGTGTGCATGCGCAACAGTGGGCCCCAGCAGCAAATTGCTGGAGTGGAAATTATCGCCCACGAGGGAAGCCGTACCCACCGTAAAATGGCGGCTGCGGCAGCCATCGTACTTAGGGCAGGATGAGCTGTCGCCGTTCGGCATTCGAGAAGGAGCGTTTTTTTTTTTTGCATACCCAAAGAGTTTAACATGGCAACTTTTTCTGGTTATAGTGCTCAAAGTGCGTCCTTCTGTTACTAGTTTTCGTTACAAGGCAAACTTTATTGGATATTAAGTCAGCAATATTCGTCTCCGTGGGTTGCTTTATCAGAAACAACTACCTTTTATTTATGATTAACGTAGCCATCAGACTAGCAGGTCAAAGCCACTATAGATGTTTCAATGTGCACAACGAACAATTAGCATGTTTCTAAGATCTTTGGAGCGCAGAAAGTGGTCTTCACTGTTGCTGGCAAAGCATTGCGGGAGCTTGCATTCAAGTAATTTTTTTTTATCTCCTTGGGCCCAAGCACCGCCAGAGCGTGCTCCCACGGAAGTGCGTTCCGGCCATTGAGGTTGTCACAAAACGAGCGCTCAAAAAAGGGCGCGCCGCCAAATTCTCGCGACGAAGCGCCGAGAGGTCAAGGATAAAATATAAAAACAAGCATCCAAAGACTCCCCAGGCGCGCGACCCTCTCCCCTCGGAAGCGTAGGTTCGCCGTCGAACCTCCTCGCATCGGCGGCCGAGCAAGCCCTGGAAATTTCTCGATGGAAAGGGGCGTGGTGATGCCGGGTTGCGTCATCCGTCGCGGACGGGCCCCGTATCATCTCGCCCTTCCCCTAGCCTTCGCTGCGTATCGCGCCGACAAAATGATGAGAACTTTCTGGAATCTCGCGCGGAAGGTATTTAATCGAGCAGCCGAGATGGGAGATCAGCAGAAGAGGGAAGTTAACGCCAGAGTGCGTAGGGTATCCCGCCGCGTCTGTCGGTGAAGGTTTTGTTCTTAGTGACAAAGCAGGAGAAGAAGAAAGTATGCGCCAGAGTGCGTAGGGTGTACCCCTTTGTTGGCGAAGCCTTTTGTCTGCCGTGACAAAGGAGGAGAAGAAGAGGTTTTCCACCTGAGGGGTGACGACTCGAGCTACAGGCAAGAGTGTGTGTCTACCGCTATCGAGCGAAGACGCGTGGCAACAGCTGCGAGTGTGAAACCGACGTGTTTCCGGCAAAGAAGTTTGAAGCTTGGAGAGCGGCCAAGTGAAGACGCGAGGTTTCCTGGAAGAGAAACTTCGGGGGCAGCGGAACGACAACAACGCTGGACTCTGAGTGAGTGATTCTCGGAAGAGTATCATCCAGACTTTTGTTCCAAGAACTTTGGACTGAATAGGTTTTCTATCTCTTTAGCCTTTAAGTGTCTTGGTTGTTCAATGCATGCGACTGCATTGTAATGCGTATTGTTGTCTGTGTGCGTTGTTTCGCGTGTGGCTGATTGTACTGTGTAGTACGTTGGTTGATTGGTGACATATTGTACTCAACTATTGTGAAGTGTGCATACTAGTGTATTCTTTTTGATCTGCCATTATTGAGTATATAATTTTGTTTTCTTTATCAACTCTCGGCTCTAACTTGTTCTTTGGGCCACAGCCGGCGTCCGCTGGTGCGCCAAAAAGGACCACTTCTAATTTGTCCACGCTTTCATGGTGCGGTTCGGGGGGCCGATACTTCGGCCCTTGAAATTAGCCCACTGATCGCCTCCGAAATTAACGGGACCTGTGACAGAGGTTAGATTCAGTTTATCACCTTTTCGGTCGGTTTCAGCATTGCAATTCGCCTTTTGGGCCAGTTTCAGCATAGTAATAGCAGCAGCACGTGTTGCTACCCAGGACACTTCCAGTAACTTCATTTATTACATTCTAACACCAAAACAGGAATCTTTTGTTTTAAGCTATGCAAGAGTGAGTAAAGACTCTTTTTCTGCTTTCACGTAAAAGGGAGCTTCGTAAGGTTAAGGACTAACTCTTATAATGTTTTATCTAGCTTAAAAGAAAGTGTAGTTGAAATATTTGACGAGACACAGGGAGAAAACTCTTGACAATGGACTCGCTAATCGTTGAGGCTTCTGTTCTTCGCCAATAGACCCTTTCACTGTTTATAAACACAGACCCTTGATGACATCTGGTTTCTACCACCGATGTGCTCGAATAGCATCGCTGAGCAAGGAGAACGTTAGCAAATAGCCCACTGATTTTCTACACTTTCCCTTTACCATTTGGCAAAATCTTTACAAACAAATATTTCTTTGAGCCACATAAAAACTACAAGGCATGGCCTTGAACATTACGCACGTTCTGTCTATCTGAAAAACTAAATAAAAGACTTTCCTTGCCCTTGAAAAAAAACGTGAAAACGTCGATATTACCAGCTGGTAAATTAGGTGACCGGAAGTTTTTTTGGGCCACACCGCAGCAATCTTGAAACCATCTACGCTGAGGCTACGCTTGCACACAAAACCGGAAGCAATCCAGCACCTGTGTTTGTGAACAGCAATAGGGTCTATAGGAGCAGCACTTGTTGCTACCTAAAAAACTTCCGGTCACTTTATTGATTACTCTCTAGCACCGAAACAAAACCCTTGTGTTCGAAGTTGTGCTAGAGTAAGGAAATACTCGTTTTCCGCTTTTAGGTAAAAGGGAGGCGCTCAAAGTTAAAGACTGACTCTCATAATGTGTTTATCTAGCTTAAAAAATTATTGGATATATTTGACTAGACATAGGAAAAAAACTCTTGAAATTGAACTGGCTACTTGTTAAGGCTTGTGCTCCTCACTCATACAGCTAGGCTCTGCTGGCACACACAACCGGAATCCATCCAGCAGATGAGTTTGTACACAGCGATAGGGGCTGTGTAATGGGCTGGGCAAAACGCTGTGGCCTTTCTCTCTTACACTGATGTGATGGCGTCGGGGAACGGAAATGAAGTGATGGCGTCGGGGAACGAGATCCAGCAGACGCACAATCGACCAAGGCGTTGTATCCTAGGCAGTACGCGCTGGCACGCGCTAGCGCGTGGGGATTGCGTAAGTGGCTGTGGAAGAGGCTGTGGCCTCTCCCCCTTACACTCGCTCTGCAATCACGTGATGTCGTCGGGGAACGAGATTCTGCAGACGCAAGATGAAGCGACGTGCTCCCACGTGGCATGCTCCAACAGGAGCTCCGAACGAGTACTAGCATCAGAATATACAGTGAATTGATGGCGTGCTTCACTTGCAGGGATTCATTAACATTGGGCAAGGTGTCCGTGATGAACGGAACTTTAAGACGATTTATACATTGTTTCCATGCTAGGCGAAATAAAGTTTTTTCATTCCATTCCATTCCATGCTAATCGATCATGGTTCCTTTAAGTGGTAGATGGTGTAATTTTTCGCTACAGTCTCTTAACTCCACCTGCGTGGTCGAAAATGAAGAGAAAAAAAAACGAAGTGAAATCATTTGATCGTGCATGATACCGATGTCAAACAAGGCAGAACGGACATGTGACTACATAGCAAAGCACAGGGTGGGAGACAGTGAACGTGTGATATCTCTCGTGTATGGATTAATCAAAGGCTTATTTTCACGTTCCTTGACGCAAACAGGCGGCTGATAACACAAATCGTACCCAAAACATACGAGAAACGCCACGATAGGATAACAAGCTCATTCTTCCTATTTTAGGAGGTCGTTTAGTGGTCATATAAGGAAGCTACCTAAACTACAAGAAGAGGGTTAATCCCAAGCCATTTAAAGATACACCTACACAGAAAAAGGAGTCAGTGCTTCGAAACACCGAAAAGGGCAGACTACTAAAGATGCTTGTATCTACGGGTATAGAGGATTGTAGAGAAATAGACGCAGTGAAAACTCTGACATAGACTTTCCCGAATCCAGGATTACGACCACTTTTCTGAACATAATACGGAGTACACGTTGGTGAATTCGGATCCGCAGTTCCCGGAACTCACTGCGGCGTGACAGCAGTCTGCGCATGCTCACTATAACGTTTCTCGTACACGCTCGATTTGCCTTCGTATCTCTGGCGAAACCACATCCGCTTTTGCATTTCTCATCTGCAAACAGAACATGAAACACACACACACACACACTCAGAGAGAGTGAGAGAGAAAGAGAAACCAACAACTAAAACAGAAAAGGCTATAAGAAGCTATGGCAAGTGATCGAGCTTGAGACAGGGCAACGATGAGGTCGTCTCCCGGGACCTGTCTGATGGAACCTGAGCTCACTGAAGTCTCAACCGTGGTCCCAAAGTTATTATGGATACGGGCCACGTAGATGGTTTCGCGATACCATCTACTTTGTTGAGAAGTCTGTGAGAGAGTGTTTCTGCGTGTGTGCGGGCCTTGGCGTGCAGAGATTGCAATTCGATATATCAGTTGGTGTCTGAAGATGCAGTATTTCGAATCGTATACGCACAGCAACTCTGAAGAGAACCTCAATTACGAAAGCAGGAAACAGGTACATCTTGCGCTCATTTCATTTCGCTCTGTGTTTTCCCTGGACAGTGAGGCTGTACTGATTTATTTACTCTAATGCGCCCTAGTGCCCTAGGTGTTGGATGCACGTCACTCCAAACCGCTTGAATAGGCGGGGCTGCTTATTGTAACTGCACTCTAATTGTTCTCTGACTCTTCTCATTTTGTCCTTGCTATGCCGCTGGGCTAGCATTTCATTTAGCCGACAATTAGTTCTTTTGCTAGAAGTGAGAGGAAAACTTTATTAATTTCCGGCAGATTGCTAGGGAGAGACCACGTCTCCCGGCAGTTTCCTCGGCCTACTAGATTACCCAGAGTTGCTTGGCCAGGCTTGAACTGAGAAACGCAGCCCGCCAGCCCATTCGAAGGTCTTCATTGAAGGCCGTCACCCCAGTGCTGTACACTAATGTTGGTCATGTTCATTGGATATCGTCCGGCGTGGTTGTAGTCATACAATACTAGCACAGATTAGTTATAGATACTTAGCCACATATGTGCTGCATGGTGCCAAGATATTTATTGTTGTTAGTAATTTCTTTGCTGAGTTGGTTAGCTAGCAAATAAACAATTAATTAAAGAGCTAACTGGTTGTTTGTTTCTTTCTTTGTTGCTACAGTCAAGCAATGATTATGACTTTCATTAGGAGCAAAACGTGCGAACTCACTGTATAACTGGTTTTTTTTACACATAGGCGCTCTTCTGTTGTGATTGGGCGATCATCCATGTTCGGAGTCCCTTAAGAAGCTCCAATGATAGAGTCAAAGGCACCTCGTGTGGAATATTTTAATGTGATAATAAGCCCTTACGACTTTCTCCAAGTTTTTTTATTGTCCCCAAACTCCCACCTATCAAATGAAACACTATTTGAAAATTCGATAGGTCCCACGTTCTTTGGTAATCGATGTTATGCGAAGCATGCGGAATGAAGTTAACCGTGTTGCAATTTTTGTTGAGCGACACGTTCTGAAATCACGCTAAATATATGCACACGTGTTGCATGCACAGACATATGTTGAAGAGTTGCACATGTTGATATAACCGGTTTTTTACACTTGCACATCGATGCCAACAGGAACACGAGTATTAGCAACAACAGAAGCGATAAGCTAATATGAAGTGCTGGGGCTCACGAGAATGGTAGCTCTGGACACTGTTATATCGATCGACTTAAGCGCATGGCACCTAACTACAGTTTACGTTAACCGAACGTGACGGCTGAATGATAGGAGTACATAAGCAATGTTTAAAATAATTGCATAGCCCCTACACTGCAACCGCAGATGACGTTTTACGAACACTAGGATCTACTTGAAAAATAGGTCTGAGGCCTGGTGTGCATCTGTGGTAGAAGGCTTGACTGCCAGGCAGAATTCTCGGGTTTTCTGCTGGGACCCAGACATTTATTGTTTTCATTCGTTGGTTCAACGCTGCTGACGTCAGGGTTTTCATAATAATCAGGCGTTCAAATTTCTCCTGTGTGTCAATCACCTGTGGCACATACCCGCATACCAGTGGCACATACCAACCCGCGGGTACGTGTGACACACTGCGCTATTATGTATAATAAGGGTGATTACTCCTCTCTCCCTCCCACACATACAGCTTAGCAGTATGAATGAAGACATGAGCATGAGTGCGGTGGAGGCCAGCGCCCACAAAGCTACTGCATGCGCTACCATTAACGTCAACGGTGATGAATATAGAACACCTCTTTACAGTACCCGCCCGCGGTTACGTGCCACTGTCTCGCGAGAAGTGTTTGACGACATACGCTACGAGATTGAGACTTGCTCATGTCTTGAACACCACGTCATAGACATCAAACCACCTAACCCTCCTATAGTAATTCTAGTTCACACCAAGTTAAAGGGGTGATCACGAGGGCACCCAGACGTAAGCGGCTGAATAGATAGCTAGATAGCTAGCTAGGTAGCTAGATAGCTAGCTAGCTAGATAGATAGATAGATAGATAGCTAGATAGATAGATAGATAGATAGATAGATAGATAGATAGATAGATAGATAGATAGATAGATAGATAGATAGATAGATAGATAGATAGATAGATAGATAGATAGATAGATAGATAGATAGATAGATAGATAGATAGATAGATAGATAGATAGATAGATAGATAGATAGATAGATAGATAGATAGATAGATAGATAGATAGATAGATGGATGGATGGATGGATGGATGGATGGATGGATGGATGGATGGATGGATGGATGGATGGATGGATGGATGGATGGATGGATGGATGGATGGATGGATGGATGGATGGATGGATGGATGGATGGATGGATGGATGGATGGATGGATGGATGGATGGATGGATGGATGGATGGATGGATGGATGGATGGATGGATGGATGGATGGATGGATGGATGGATGGATGGATGGATGGATGGATGGATGGATGGATGGATAGACGTATGGACGGACGGACGGATGGACGGGCGGACGGATGAATGGATGCCAAAAGTGCTTGCGGTACGCACAAAAAATTTTTTAATTTAAAATATCAATCGATGATATTCAGTATTTCGACCACCTACGAGCTCCCTCGCTCATTTTGACAGTATACCAACCATTCCCCAACAGTTCTCTTTATCTGCTATGTCAATTGTAGATTACGCAGGGTCAGTTAATATACCCTTCTTGTGGGAGCCTCTAAAAGGCATGGACCAACGGCTACGTTGAACGTAGGACGTATAACATAGAATCGCGGAGAACATAGTGCCTTCTCCGAGATTGTGTGCTGCGAACGAGACACCATCGCGAAGAAAAAAAAAAGGATGGGAGATACTGGAGCACCTTGCACTAAACGTCGCAGAAGATCTGGTCGCCACACAGCTGGTCTTATATTGGCGAACTTTGTTCGATAATAGGTTTGGCTAATTTTTTTGAGGTGATGCCACATTTCGCTAACATTCTATTTTTTTAGATTTGGGTGATCATGAACATGTGTTTTCTTGAATTCACGAGTTAATCATGAATCAATCATAGGTTATTCATTGGCCACCCCGACGCACTTGCTATTTATCTTTCGCATCTGGCTGAGCTCATCCTTTTGTGTTCTAGTGCACTTGTTATTGATCAGTTGTCGATTACGTATTGTTTTGGGGTTGAGTAGTTGTCTCTTGGCCATCAGTAGGCTTTGGACAATTATTTGGGTTATGCTAAGCACATCAAATCATTTTGTGTAATTTACTTGTTATGGATATTTTATATATAATGTATCGATTTGTTACCAATCGGCTATCACTAGGCATTGATAGCTAGAGAGACGTTGAGTACTCTCAACCATGTTCACTTAAACTCAACTAAGCTTTACTAAGCATAATTCAAACTACATGGGCTATGCAAAGCTATGCTGAGAATTGGCGAACGCCGCATGCCGAGTGATTTATCTTAGCTGATAAAACGAGAAAGAAGTTTTCTAGCCTTAACTAAGAGAGGTAATCTGGAGTAAACTAGCCTGATGGAAAAACAAGAGGTGGTTCTAGATGAGTGATATTCATTGTTCAGTTATCCAAAGTTCAGCGGTTCTATTTTGATTGAGTTGGCCTTGATATCTTCCACAAGAGCTTCCGTGCATTTATGAGCCCAATGGCTACAAGGTTATGCACCCAGAACTTCAACAGGAGATTAATCATTCATTCTACTGTACTAGACGAAGTATCACGTGAAACTTAGGTACCAAGAACAAAAGGACCAAACCTTAAAGCAGAGTTGGGAATGTGAAGCAGCTTAGTGTCAGTGCTTGTCTCTTATCCGTCGTCGTAGCCGTGCTAGTACTCGGAGCGCCCACTAGACTGCTCTTTGGTGGGGTGGAGCGAGTGCTCTTTGGTAGAGAACTCGCTCCACTCCGCCGCATGCTTTTGATGAGTGAAGACCACTAGCGGATCTGCACTTTTCTGTATAACAAAAGTGCCTACTCCTCTCTCTCTCTCTCTCACACACACACACACAACGTACTTATGAATGAAGACATAAGCATGAGTTCGGTGGAGGCCAGCGCTCGCAAAGCTACTCCCTGCGCGACCATTAACCTCAACGGTGATTAATATAGAACACCTCTTTATAAAACGTTAGGTCGACCCATGGCTGCTTCGCATATTATTCAGAGTTCCTTTACGGGGGGATGTGCGTGATTTTTCTTAGTTTGCACTTTTTCTTCGTTTTTTTTTGCTGCTTTGCATAGTTTCCACAAACATGCTAACCCAGCAAGGCATCATGCTAGAGTACTCGAGGCACAGTGAAGAAATTGGCGATGTTTGTCAAAGCATAACTAGTAGGAAGATTGACCAATTGTCCTCCTCACGTCGACCCTTGTTATCCACATGGTGGAGTCTCATTCATATGGCGATCCCAAGACATAGCCCCGCTTGAAATACAATTCATAACAGCATCACGAATACTATAGACTAGCCGTGATGAAGGAAAAACGGACGATGAGAAGGTGTCTTCGAGAACTTATAGGAGGCCCACATACAGTTTCATGCAGTCACCGTAAGCTACATACTCACAAAGACAGGGAATAAAACGAGCGAACAACATCACCACCCGTTCGTCACATTACGTTTGTCTTGCTGACCTGACGTGGTAACTCATTGGCAACGGTGCCGCGCTGCGAAGCCTGCGATCATGCGCCTTCGCGCCTTAGCCCCGGTGGCTGCATTTCGAAGGGAAAGAAGTGCAACAAACGCCCGTCTTGTTTACCTTCAGATGCACCATAAAACAGCAGGTGGCCGAAATTAATGCATCTTCCCTCAACGACGGCGTATCTCCTCAACATATCACGGCTTTAGTGCTTAACTTAACACAACTTATTTGACCAAGTCATTATTGTGCACCTGGTAACGTCTCACAAAGCTAATTCATGGAGAAATGACATGCTAGCCAGCTCAAACTGCTCGTTAATTGACTGATTTTGGCGGCTCCATGGTTAGAGAAGAAGAGAGAAGAAGAAAAAATTATCAGAAAGGTAGGGAGGTTCACTAGACTAAGTTCAGTTTGCTACCCTACACGGGGAGAGGGAAATTGGGGAGAAAAAGAGAGCGAGGAGAAGGAGGAGGAGATACACAGTGCACATAACACACACACCACACACATAGTTCAGGTTTCACAAGCGGTCGCACAGTGACGTTGCCCTCAAGAATTGTAGAAGGGTTCATGTGGCTTTTTGGGTGAAAGTACGTGAAGGCCACGCTCCCAAAATCTTTTCCAGGGTAAAGGCTCGATCATCCAGCCTCTTTAAGGCACACTGGAGAGTCCGGAAATCTTCTTCAAATAATGGACAATGGCACAGCACATGGCCAAGGGTTTCAACACAATGGCAGTTATCACAGTTGGGGGAGTCAGCCATACCAATGCGATAGCTGAATGAGTTGGTAAAGAAAATTCCGACCCGCAACCGACACAGCATTGTAGCGTCCCATCGCGAAGTCTTCGATGTTAGCTGTAATTTGAGTAATGAAGCGAGGTTCTGTGGGTGTCGAGTGGAGTTTAGTGGATGATTCCAATGCATAAGTGTGGCATTATGCGCAACGCGGCGAAGTTCTTTTGTGGCATCAACCCTTGACAGGGGTATGAGCAGTGTGAGTGCTCCGTCGTGGAAACAATGGGCAGCGTTGTCGGTGAGGTGGTTACCAATAAGCCCACAGTGACCAGGCAGTCATTGAAAAATTATTTTACGTCCTTTATTATTGGCGCGATGACATATTTCATTGATTTGATATATGATCTGATGGTAGTTCCCGCGTCGTAGACTTCGCATACATTGAAGGGCCGCGTTGGAGTCGTAGAAGATAGCCCACTTAGCAGGAGATTCTCGCATAACAAATCATCGTTAAGTTCTCGAGGGCGATAAAAACTTTTGCGCAACAGAACTATCTGCTTTAGTGCTTTTAGAAGCAAATCACTAGCACAATAGCAAAATCGAGCTATTGAAAGTGTGAAAATGTTGCTGATGTATGCACTTTCAGTGCGCTGTGCTACCAGGCGTGCAGTTACTATTAGCTAATGATCAACATAATGCGGATCTCTCAAGTTATTCATTCTTGTCGATTCATTTTTTATTACTCACCATATAACAGCATCATCGTGACATTCCTACTACTAATGCTGCTACTAACTACTGCTATTTTACTACTACTACTACTACTACTACTGCTATTTTACTACTACTACTACTAACACCAATGCCACATCTTCTGCTACTACTACAACTACTTCTATTACCATAATATTACCCCTATGACATGACCACTGCTACTACAGCTGCTGCTGTACTGCTGTGATCGGTCGTGATAAAACCATTTCAGCTCCTGTAAAGCATGCACAGCCGTAATAATAAGTATACAGAGGAGAAAGCAATTTACAGAAACAAAAAAATACATTTCTTGTAGAGAATGAAACCAGATCGTCTGACTAGATCAGCGTCACCCCTTGTATGTCCCATACAGGATGAAGGTCAATCAACGCTAATTACAAGTATCTCTCAAGTTATTCGTTCTTGTCGATTCATTTTTTTATTACTGACCATATAAAAGCATCAACTGACAATCCTACTACTAATGCTGCTACTAACACTACTATTTTACTACTATACTGCTCGATTACTACTCGATTCGTGGCATATACAGCAAACGGCCCCAAAGATCAATGGCTTTCTCGGAGCTCTTCTCGCTGTGTATACACGTGGACTGCGCTCCACGGCGAAAAGGCTGAGAGAGAGAGTGAAAGAGAAAGAGAGAGAGAGAGAGGGTCATTATTCGCCCCACAAGTGCTTTGAAGAAGCCGCTGCTACGTAGTCCCAGTTTTTTCTGAGGAAGGAACCAAGTTGGTTCCAAAACGTCGGGTTTCTTCACGTACTTTTGGTTGGAGTTTAAATCATTTCTCACTATTTTTAAGTACTCGCGTGGGGTGGGACTTGACTTTATCTATGCCACCCAAACTTCTTGATTTCAGCACCTCACACCAAAATCATAGCGTTCTACGACTGGGCCTTTCCTCACCTTCGGAAGCGACGAGCCCGATGTTGTTGGTCATTTGGCCACTGATATTTTGGCCCGATCATGCTCAACGACGCTGTCACCCACTTGAGGCGCACCAGAACGTCGGTAGAACTTTCTTAAAAACTTTGCTAGAACTACAGAAAAAAAAGGAAAGAAAATAATGCAGAAGAAGAGAGAGCAAAGACGTTCGAATGCAGCAAGTAAAGCATAACTTGCTACGTAGACATTCCTGACATTCGTGAAAAAGGGAGACTTTTCTAATTGCGCTACACTTCCCAAAAAGGTGTGCCCTTAAAAGGATCTCGTAGAAACCTTATGGCATAAAGCGTTCTCTACACAGCTCTCCTCTGGGGCTGAGCGCATCACCTGGAAGAGCGCTGTGAGAGACTTAGATGGCGCAATTAAATAAAAAGCAGTGCCGTCCAAGTCACATGCTTCCTGATCTTTGGCCGCGGCCACTTGACGTCAATCAAGCCATCAGGTTCACACACGCGCGTCAGTGTCGGTCATTTAGAGCACTTCAGCCTTTCGAGATATATAATGCCTTCGTACTTCGCTTTGTTTGCGCTGAACCCCCCCAAGTTGGACGGTAGCGAAGATCTCTTATAAGGTGTTATCGAATCAAGCAATATTCCTTTTGACGTTCCACTTTTTACGGAAACAACCATTGTTTTGACATACCGCGTAGTTTTTAACATAAACTAACGGGTTGAACTCTAGCTATGTTCGGAATCAGACACATTTTTGCAACCATCGGGCTTGTAAGTAAGGTAGCGGCTCTTTTTTTTCCTTTTTATCTTTATGTGACAGGGGATGTAGATAAATCCCTATTTGAGCCCAATCAATATTTCGGGCAAACTTTTCTTCTATGATGTGGTAATTTTTCTCACAAGCCTTGGTTTGTCTATTTTATTATAGCATTCGACGCATTTATAATGCGGGGAACATAGGCTTTTGCCTTTCTTACGACCGCTTAGAGCTATTTGAAGATGTTCGCACACCCAGGCAGATAATGAACCACGTTGGAACAAATTCTGCCCTCACCACAGCAGTAAGGGAAACATTCTAACAGCGAACCAAATAAATTCAATTATTGACCTCGGACAATAATATTAGCTTTAGGCTTCATTGCGTTCGCGAAACTGAATAAACAGTCGCAACTCATGGTAACCTAATTTGCATAAATATTTAGGAAAATTCATTTGAATGACGTGGATGACTGAGGCGCAAAAAACCCTTCGTGAAACAGGAAAAGCAGAGGAGAAGAAAGAACAGCGCAAACTTCAGCAAATCCTTTTGGAATACATTTGAATGTGTGTTTGATTTTCTGATGTGGAGAACACATAAATTTCCAAGTCTACCAGGTCAGAGTCGTAAATAAGCATATACTATCAAATGCGAAGCATTTCTTAGCGAAACTCAGCCACCTTCAGCGTATCTATCTATCTATCTATCTATCTATCTATCTATCTATCTATCTATCTATCTATCTATCTATCAACGCAGTTTTCATGTATCAAATGTATTTTTTTTGTCGCGGCGCACATTCATTCACTGAAATACTTGAAAAACGTATCGAGCTCACGAGGCGATAGGAAGAACACTGGTCGAAAAACGTGACCCCTCGCGCTTAGCTCCCCTTATTTCCGACTTCACTCTGCACACTTGACCTCGTATTCTAGCAGTATGAGTGTGCTTTAGCAAGTCCCATATTTAGTACCCCACCGACATTTAATAAGAGTAACTCGGAGTTTACCAAAACTAGGGTTAACTTTAAAAAAAGCAATATTAGGGTCGATATTGTGGTCCTCAATTCGTGCCTAAAGGTTGATGTGTTCCTTTAACTGGCGTAACGCATTTCAGGTGACGTTTGCGAGGAAGCCAGATAAATGACGCATGACATTCAGTAAGAAAAATAACTTGAACTACGAACAAGGAAGTTATTGGGCCAGCCATTTCCCGCTTGAGAGGAAGGCAAAAGTCTCCCCTCTGAGTCGTTTTCCTGTAGCAAGAACGACAAAAATGAAAGAAAAAGACGTGAAATTTGGAAATATAGGAGCGAGGAAACAGTCATTATTTGTCGAGAGGAGCAAGAGGCACAGAAAAAAAACTACTATATTCACAGTTTTCCCCCGGGATATTTTTCGAGATGGGGTTCCGCACACGTATGTTATCCTTCAGTGTGAATACCGGTGAGAGATTATATTCAAAACTAGAACAAAATTAAAAAGAAAAAAACTTATTTAACGAGTGTATATTTCAATTCACATCTTTGGACGTCCCACGTAACGAAGCCATCAATACGGCTTCGTGTTTCCCGGTGAATCCTAATCCTTTTTTTTTTTAAGATGAATGCATGTTGGTGCACATTGGGGAAAAGAGGCACCAAGTAACAGGCGTACGTAGCCACTTATAAAAAGTCTGTATTAGCGTATACTTTTACTACTTCATCGAGTATGTCTCCGCGATCTCGAAAATCCAAAATGGTAAATTAAACGCTAAGTTTTTGAACCTTTAAATAAGGTTTAAAAAAAAAGACGAGGGCTGGTGCCTTTCACACTTGTTCTTATTTCGTCTTCGATGTCTTTTTGTAATTACGTTTTGGGATGTCTCATAAGTATAAGAGCCGCTGCATTCATACGTACTAAGAAAAACATAGAACCATATGTCATATAAGAAGGGTGAACAAAACTAACCCTGCGCATATTACGTACAGCTAGCCTGCCTATTAGGGAAGGAAGCAAAACAAATCTTGGCCAGCGTCACATACCAGCGTGAACTACATGCGTATTATTCCCATTTTATCTTCTCTTTCAGTTATCAGCATTACTTAAGCGAGTGGAGACACCGTAGCAAACTGATATCCGTGCTGCAACTGACATGTTTCGATACTTCGAGTACTGTGAGAACACTCATGCTGAACGAAGGCACGCGAACGTCACCCGCAGCTACATCTTTCCGATCTGACTCACTGCACACGAAAGCTTCACTTGTTGAAGTTTGGCTCTGTCAAGAGGCGCTTGATACTGGAACTGTGTCGCCCTGGTGTATCCATCGAACCACGACCTTTCAGAACTACAGGTGCACCGCCCCTCCTCTCCGGGACAACCGTCCTGCTTCCCGCACGACTGCTCGCGTGGTGAACTTCGACGCTGTCGGCTCTACTCTTGCCGGTTAGTGAAAGTTACGCATGGTTAAACTGCATCTCGGTGAACGGGTGTCAGCTGTGGAGAAAACCTTGAATCCAGCATCCGTGGGGCTGATACGGTGAGACTGCCACGTCATTGAATTCTCACACACACGAAAAAACGTGGCTGATCTTCATATCTAGGAATTAGTATAATCCGAAAGTAAAACGTTTCTTGATAGAGGTGATTGAGCGTTTATTGTAAAATCACGTGAAGAACGGCAAGCAGCTCGAAATGTGCAGCGTGCACCTCAAGGAGAAAACACACACTAAACGAGCGCACAAGTATAGCCACAACAAGCGCAAACAACTCTCGCTATTCTTACTTCGTCGTGTGTCAGCAGCGCACTCCCTTCGTAAACGCGGCAGCGACAGCGAGCGAAGTGACCTTCATGCTCTCCCGAATTACGAGATTGATGAGCGCACGCGTCGGAGAGACCCCGCTCCTTCGAGGCAATGACCTTTAGAGCGCGCCCAACGATAGCTCGTCGCGAAAGCTTGCTACTGATAACAATAACGCGCTGATTTTTCGGAGCTCTGAGGACAGCCAAGGGATGTATGGTATATATAAATGACTTGCTCTAGCAAACAATGTTCCTGAGCTCCAAATGCCTTGCTTGTTTTCAATTTTCTGTCATAATCTACTCGCAGCTTTCATCACTTTGCTGTGCCATCCCAGCATTAGTTCGCTAAAGGTGCTTGAATGGTCTTTGTAAAATTAACTGCAGTAGCTGCCTCTTGCGAAAAGCCTTCTACTTTCAGCTGCCACCCAAGTCTGCGTGACAGAGTATCCCAACTGAATACCAAATGAAGGGAGGCTTAGCGACCACCCGCCGGCTTCTCCGCCTGTGCCTAGTGGCAAGGAATGCACGAGTGGCGGATTTGAATTGAATTGTGCCTGTCACGTTTCTACAAACCTGTGTTCTTTGTGTGCGGGCAACGACCTTGCACACTGCTTTGTGAAAAATCTCGTCCCGCGCTAGCATCCCGGTGGCACTCGAACTCCCCCTTTGTTCACGCCTCAACACTCCATCGCATTGTAGCGTTGCAATGAGGCAGTGCTCTCACTGCACCGATTGCATTTTCCCCCACACTCACCTGATTTATTTGTCACTTGCTGAAAGACGCCCCTGCCGAACTGTCAACACGGATATTTCTTGCTTCTGCAAACCTGAACCCCCCCTAAAAAAAATCGCATGATGCCATGTACCACGCGTCTGTCATGCCTAAACGTGACACGCCCTTCCTATGTCTATTTCTTCTTGATTTTGATTCTGACTAAAATGTCCTCAATATCCGTTTGTTTTCTTGTTCCTTCACCCACTGTTGTCCATTAAATTTAGATAGATAGATAGATAGATAGATAGATAGATAGATAGATAGATAGATAGATAGATAGATAGATAGATAGATAGATAGATAGATAGATAGATAGATAGATAGATAGATAGATAGATAGAAAGATAGATAGATAGATAGATAGATAGATAGATAGATAGATAGATAGATAGATAGATAGATAGATAGATAGATAGATAGATAGATAGATAGATAGATAGATAGATAGATAGATAGATAGATAGATAGATAGATAGATAGATAGATAGATAGATAGATAGATAGATAGATAGATAGATAGATAGATAGATAGATAGATAGATAGATAGATAGATAGATAGATAGATAGATAGATAGATAGACTTACACCCGTCATTTTCTTTTCAGTTGTTATTGCGTCGTTTATATGGACAGAAGATTCGCATGGACGCAGCAACAGTACATACAGTATGGTGGGCTTGATTCAGGTCCTAAACATCAACCCTTATGTTGACACAGGCGGCTTCTTCATCGGCACATTAAAGCTTAAGCTTACCGCCGAAAGTAATGGAGTCCCGCATTTATGTACTTATTCCTGTACCGGCAGAATTCTATATGTGCAGTGCCACAAACAACCAACGAAAAAAAGAACCGAGATTGATCACAGGACGCGTGCTTTATTCTTTCTCTGTTTATTTTGTGATTTTTTATTTATTTAATGGCCGCATAAGTCCGGATAAAGCTAGTCGGAAAGAGGATCCTGAACTCTTTTGGTAAATTGCACGCCAATAGTAAATGATGCAGCGCTACATATCTGCAACAAACACATTTCATATTTTATTTTCTTGCGTCATTTATGTCAGCAACGGATGTCATGGGAAGTTCTAGATATTCCCCTGCGTGGGTGACCAACGTAGCACTTGTCCATATATTGCTCGGCTTTCAGGCGGAGTTGTTGAAATTCGAAAGCCGCTTTGCGCTCATGATGATTCGGCTTAGCTGCGTACTCTGGCCGCGACAAGTTAAATACGCGGGAGGAGGAGGAGTAGCGGAAAAGGCAATCTGAGCAGCCTTCTTTGGTAAATTGCGGAATACACATCGTTTCGAAAGACGACCTGCGCATGGGACTAAATCTCCAGGAGCTCAGTTATAATGACTATTGCGCCAGCTGCTTGTTCCGCCTTGGTGATCGGAATGTGCGGTACAAGGCAACGTGAAAGCAGCCCTGGTGAACGCAAGACGGCAAGATTTTTACCTGGTTCCCGCGATGCATACTAATAATAATATTTATTAATAAACAAATCTTAATACCTTAAGTTTCATCATGGCACCATGTATTTGTAATGTCATTTGACATGTCTTCTTTTTTTCTGGCTTTTTTTTTTTTTGTTGGCTGTCTAAGCACTATTGCTTTGCTTTTGTAGTTCCTTCAGCTCCTGAGTTACGGCCTAATTGAAGGCTGAGCTATGCGACACAAACTTGCGACATGTGATTTCGTAATCTATTCTGCTACTGTGGTGAATGTAGTATATTCATATTTTGAAATCACCTTTCTGTGATGCTTAATTTCACTACATGGTTGCCATTTTAACGCGCACAGTTAGACGGTAATACTCGCAGAAGCAAAGTGCTTGCTGTACTACGTCTGCCGATGTTGCCTTATCCCCTGGTAAAACGTATAGCATTGACCGTTGGAGCTGATCAGCATTAGTAGCAGCTTTGAAAATTGAGAAATTGTACAAATCCGCAGTGGTTTTATACGCAGTTTCTCACTAACATATGGTGAAACAAGGCAGAATATTCGCTATTCGTAGTAGCTGGTAGCGAACTATTTTCAAATGTGTGATAGTCAGGCGATGCTTGCTATCGATTGGTATCTCTTTAAGGTAAATGACGCAAAGAAGGATTATTGTTGAAGTCTCTGAAAACTAATGCATAATATTTGATTCAGTTCAGTTCATGCCTTACGTAAAAAAACACGCGCGCGCGCTTTTGTGTGTGGGTGTGTGTGTGTGCGCGTGTGCGTGTGTGTGTGTGTGTGCATGCGTGTGTGCGTGTGTGCGTGTCTGTGTGTGCGTGTGTCTGTGTGTGTGTGTGCGCGCGCGCGTGTGTGTGTGTGTGTGTGTGTGTGTGTGTGTGTGTGTGTGTGTGTGTGTGTGTGTGTGTGTGTGTACGAGCCTTCCCCTTGATGAATGGCGTAGGCTGGTGACTCACGCGCAGTTATGTAAGCCCGTGTTCATTCTCGAATAATAGAATCCTATTTGCGCTACGCCTGACCTATTGTTGTGCAGCCCTTGACAAAATCCATTTTATATCGTCAATTTGAAGCAATTGTTTCGACAATTTCAAATTCGAAGCAGCTTTCAGCTTCATAACACATTCATAAAGTTCGTGTACCTGCTCAGCGATTGTTACTCGCATATTTGTCAGCCCTCAACACACGAATGAAATAAGATACGAGAACGCGGAGGGGTGTGTTAAAAAGAATGACTCCGCGGTGAAAACACGCTACATTTAGCAGAAAGCCTAAGTTACTCCGTTACCTCGCTGGATCATAACCTGCAGCGCACTGGGTTATACTTTGAATAAGCTTAAATTCGATTAGGCGAGTCAATTCAAAACAACCTGCCGGGTTACACAATGTTCTTTTTCCGTAAAACAACCTTCTGTATATTTATGTTGTCAGTTGATGCTAGCGTAGAACTTTTTCTTTTCATTTTTTCTTGGTCATTGTGTACGTGGGTCTCATATCACCACGCTCTAGTTACGAGAGCCTATCGCTCGTTTTCTTTTTGTCAGTGTGGCTGGGCAAAGCAAATGCTGTTGATTATTTGAGCATAATATCCTGTCTTCGCGTAAACAGGGACGTCTATTTCGTATTCATACAAGCGTGTGGCGCAACGCGCTTCTGATTCTGGCGTTGAATGCAGTGATTGACAAAGCCTCATTCTCGTGACTCGGAACAGTGAGTCGCAAATATCTCCTACCTTTAACTTCTTATTCTCCCTCACAGCAGAGGCATATTGGCTGGGAGAATGAATCTGACTGCGAACTCAAGTACACACTCCAGACGCTGTGTGCCGAAGGACATTCGGTTAGTCATTCAACTTTCATGGTGCTAGCTTTCCGTGTGACAGCATCGACAAGTTACTATGGCGACTAGTGCTTGAAGGTACGGCTCCATCAGCGCAAATGAAGAATGTACTTCGTAGCATAGCAGGGGCACTTCAATGAAGCAGTCGGCCTGCTGCAGCATCAGAACCAGCACTTAGCGCCACCATTTAATAAACGAATAAAAAAGAAAAAATGAAAATATACTTTTTATCATATGAGACTGACAATTTTATCAGTCCTCCATGGTGGATCAGATGAATGACTACATTGTTCGGCTTCTGACACGAAGGTTGCGGGTTTTATCCCGGCTGTGGCAGTCACATTTCTTTGGAAGCAGTACCATTGGGATTCGTCTACAGTACTATATCAGTACACGTTAAAAAACACAAATTTTTGATATTTTGTATATTTTTTCTATAAGAAATACGAGGTGGACATAAATACTATACATTCAGACGTCCCGAAGTGAAAACTGTCGTGGGGACCTCTTAACGGAAAATAAATTGAGATTACAATAATCTTGGCAAACAGTCAGCTACGCGATTTATACAACGTGAAGTGCGTTACTAGCAATGGAGAATAATAGTCATAAAAATATCTATATAATAATCACAATAGACAGATTGAAAAAATAAAGCGGAATAAAGTGCACATAAATGCAGACAGGGATAAATGTCACGTGCAACCAGCATAGCGAAAACGCAGCAAACAGGTAAAATTTGTACATAGGTAAAATTCAAACATCTAAAAACTGGAAAAGTATGTTAGAAAAAGTTCTGTAGGAAAAAAAACGTGATAAATTATATGCGTTTGACAATGAAATGATTCTTAGTTCTTCGTCTGAGTGATAAGAATGAAGATGACTTGATATCTAATGGTAATGAGTTACAAAGTGAAATGTCTCAAAAGGCAATGGTAAATCTCCATTATTTAGTTCTAGCTTAAAGAAGAAGTAGATTAAGACGTTTTGAAAATCATATGGTCCGAATTTCCGGATATTTGCCCTGCTGCGTCCCGCATATTCATATGGAGATTTTGTGACGTAGGACATAACTATTAAAGGGCCACTCACCAGGCCTCATACTAAATTTTAGTTAGACAGTGGAAGTCGTTGGGTGTCCGATGAGGAAGATTTTGTCACAAAAATTTTTAATCCGTTCATCACGAGTGGAGAAAACGGGTTTTTTCGAAGCGGCGCGAAACGAGGATAAGAAGAGGCGGGCTAGAAACCCTTGCCGCTCCTCCGCGTAGCCTTCGCATGTCAAATCTCTTCCCCACCCTCTCAGGCATCAGACCAAGAGGTCACGTGCGCATGACATGCCCAAACAAGTCCAACCCTCGAGCACGCGAGCAGCGTTGCTTTGTTGACGAGCGTTATTTTGTGGTCTTCGGCCTGTTTATGTGAGATGGTTAGAAAATGCTGGCTTAGACGTGGTAGAATACATGAGCACAATAAGTGCGCGAACGCGTAGGAGAGCTCCATGGTGGTCACCTGCTCGATGCGCTGACCACGTGTACACGAACGCATGCGAAACGCCAACACATTAGCCCCGCATCTCGTTGCAATTCACGGGAGAGAAATGGAAACGTCATGCCCTCATTCTCTAGGCGCGCGCCGGCAGAAGGGAGGGGGAGCAACGTTCATCTTGAAAATTGACCCATTTCTGCGGCACGTAGGGTTGCAAATTTTGCAGACGTGGTCATGAACGACTCGTCTACGCATTACGCTTGTCAGCTCAAAATTCTCAAACCTGTTGAGTGACCCATTGATGACAGTTCATGCGACGTCATAAGAAAAGTGTACTTATGAGCAAATCTGTGTACACCGAGAAACTGCTTCATACTAAAACCACATTAAGACCGTGTCACCCTATCCCTACGAGTGGCATACTTTGCGGGAACTACAGATCTTCCGCTACTGTGCCCGGCGGAGACTTATGAGCGAAATAATGAGTGCAGAACAAAAATGTTGTTCGAGTACCATGCAATTAGTACGTATCATAACGATGACCCGAGTGTAGATATAAAATAATTACAAAAATAAAATAGAGTTTGGCAGCCAGGATGGCCATTTCTTTGAATAAATGTACTGCGGTCCTCAGCACTCCACCATACGAGCATCGCACGTCACATACGAGGAGAATAGCTCGAGAACTATGCGAGCTGCAGCGGTCGCCTTTCCATTTACTATTACAGCGCCTACTCTCTGCTCCTGACATTGCGTTATCACGCACCCATATTGGACGAACAACACGTCCAAAATGTTCTTGTTTCGCAAGCTCCTGCTTTTTGGTCGGAAATGTGTTTGCGAAAAAAACGTGCGTTGGCAGAGAGGCATGTGCGCTGAAAGAGGATCCTTCCGATTCCCGATTCTTTCCCGAAAAAAAGCAAGCCCAATAGAGGAGAGAAAACACTTTGAGAAAGCCTTCGTAGATTCGCACAATCAGCCAGTTAATCCCGAAGAATTACCAGCGCTTTGGGGCTCATCTTTTGTATATAACCCTCTCTGGCAATGCAATCCTGGCTACGAAATTGTTCCACGATTTTCCCCTGAACGTGAAGGTGAGCCCATGGAACGCGACGTAAATCTCCACTCTGATGTCCGCACAGGGCATTACAGGGCTGGCCGCCAAATGGCGTGGACTTTGCTTCTATTAAAGCTTCACTAGGCCTCGCGCTCTAAAGGTGGTGTCCTAAGGTGCCCTAAAAGTGGTGTCTCTCTCCCACCGCTCTTCATGTCCCGTGGTTGTGAAATAGGCAATAAAAGACGTGAGAATTTGTTGTTTGTTCTGAAATGGTAATATTCCTCTTTCCCTTTTTTCGCAAACAACTTTTCTAACAGACCCTTCAAAACATAGCTTTTTGGTGACGAGTTGTCAGTGCACGGAACTGAATGCATTGACACTTCTTAGTAATTTACTTTCTCACGGCTTCGCTCTTGATAGGCCTCACTTAGCACGAAGAATAGTTCTCTCGTTTTTTTTTTGTCTCTTCATCTCTCTCTTTCCTTATTTCTTTCACCGCTACTGCCTTTTCTAGGAAGTCGAAAAGTTTTTGTTTGCTTAACCGGGCGGCTACAACGCTTTAGCCCCGTAAGCCAAGTTTGATATTGAAGCCATGAACGACCTTCAGTGATTTTCGAAATAAAACTCCCGAGAAGAACTTTACTTTCACTGTTCTCTAGGAAGCTGTGGGTTCATTTATTATACACTTCGAGTTACTTCCACGATGCGATAATTAAATCATTCCTATCTGTTCTGGTAAATGGCTTATTTTAAAAGGCGAAACAATCGGTGCTTCTCTATCTCTGGCGCCGGTGTTAATGAGTTACCTTGAGCCGTTGTTTGCATGACACGCTCGCTCATTGTCATGCGACGCAATCTTTTCTGACTCTAATCATTCGGTTGTTTATCGACCGGTGCCGTTGCCTTGAATCAGACGGTAGCATTGAAACTTTCTACAAAAAGCGGTGATTTTGTGAGGGTCACGCGATAGACACTCTTGCCATGAATACACGATGACAGGCGGCGAAGACTCGTGTTTCAAACGTCCTTTCAATACGCGCAATCCATATTTAAAACACGCTGGCGCCTTTGTGCTGGCATCATTACGAGACGATGCAATAATTGTAGTGGCGTCTGCGCGTCGGGCTTGCAGTCTGTTCGATCATTCAGCGTCATTTGAAAAATAATTAATGCGCTGTAGGGCTGGTGAAAGTGCGAAGCTGTGGAGATCAAGATCGTCCACGTTTCATCTGGTCCAGCGTTGCAGTAATGCAACAGGCAGTAGGCTGTATCTGAAGTGAACATCATCGCATCTATCTAACTGTGTCAGCCTGCTCCATGAACATGTGAGACCGGTTCCTGCGTTCCCAACAGAGAACAATGCATTTGCTGCACGTGTCACTAATGGTACGGACGTAAGACAGTGCAGTGCAATCAAGTAAACAAAAAAACTTTCCTCAGCTGTCAATAAAATTGTGATATCTGTTTTAATTACGCAGCCACTCAATAAAGCCAGTAAACTTGCAATAATAAATAATTTCTTAGTGCTTCTCAGTAATACGGTGATATGGTACAAGTACGCAGTACAAGCCAGGCTTTTGTTTTTGTGTGTCTCAGCATTAGTACCTTTAAAAAAATTATCCTTTGCGAAAAAGAAGAGATAAACGCTGTTTTTGCGGTGTTTTCAATGAGATAGGTCGTTCACATTGATCTATTCGCTTCTCAAGAAGCCTATGGTGGCCACGAACGGGTCAGGCGAGGAACGGTAGCCCTTCTCTCTTAACCGGTTCTCCCTTTGCCTACTGAACTCCGTCACTACGTACGTGGCGAAGGGAGGAGCAATAAGAGAGAAAAGAAACAAATAAAGCAGTCAGTTATTTTTCTCTACCACACGTACACGCGTTTCAAAAAGCGTAACGACATGCTGCAGTATGCCACTTTCTTATGTTCTAAGGCAACCATTAGAAAGGTTGGCCATTTAGCGTAATGACTAGATCTGAAATGTGATTTGAATGCTCGAGCCCAAAATGTCAGCTCATTTTCTCTTCTTTTTTTTTCAGCGTGATAACGATGGCGAGAGGCGTGTCTGAAGTTATGTTTCTCTTCCTCGTGTTTGTGATGTATTCCCGCAAAATGAAGTAGATAGCATGGTGGCGTGCCAATTTGGGAGGGGTGATTAAGTTCACTGGTATCACGGATAAGTAGTAGAAAATGAACAAGGAATATAAAAAAGTTGGCATGAAGACAGCAATTAATACAAGTTCACCTGCCTTTGGTGCAACAAAGAACGCAGATTTTGCAACTTGTTGAGAAACTAGCGGGATTGATTCTGTTTATCTTCCACATTGCCCCCCAATGTTAACTTGATCTCGTTATCTTTAAAGAAATTGAGAGTTATAGTCTGCCCAAATAATTACGCCATTCATAAACTCTGCCCATAATACGGTGGCCAGAGTAAAAAATACACTAAACACAAGAAAGAACGTGATACAGACGCTGTCTATTGACCTAAGGTTGAATGGAAAAAACTTGGAATATTTAATAGAGATGAAGGCACTGACAAAACCTTTATTGCCGATGATCAAGCTTCTAATCACGTATGTCGCGGATACAACTCATCATCAGTAAAAGCTATTGATGGTTTGTTCATGCGCTTATCCTTTGCTTTTATTATTTTAAATGGTTCTAGAATTTGATGAGTACGCTGGTTTTTTACGCTGATCCCTCAACAGTACAGTGGTTCTGTTCAGCCCTACTGTGCACGCGCGAAATTACAGAAGCCTTTGAAATAATAAAAGCGGAAGACAAATTCGTGAGCCAGCCAAAAACAGGTCTCACTGACACTGAGTGCTTGTATCCGCCACATACGTAGTTGAAGTCTTAGTGAGTGATAATAAGGTTTTGTCAATGTTACTCTTTCTGTTAAAAGTGCCACTGTTTTTCATCAAACTTTCAGTTTGTGCTGACGGTGATATGTATTTGTTTGTTCTAGCTAGCCCACTTTGCTACGTTACTTTGGCGCATCGCTGCACGCTACCACATAGATGTTGCAGCCACCGTCCAAAACACAACCATCAACACTAAACGCTTTTCATTGAAACATCAACCTCATCTCACGTGAATTTTTCCTGCAATTTCAATGGCTTTTCCAGAACAAATACACTATATTCTATTATTTTACCCACCATTAGGTATAATTAGTAATCAAACTTTCAGATCGCTAGCAAGGTCTCTTTTTTTACTTTTAGTTCGTTTGCATTTTGATTGCTTCAAAAGCCAGCTTGGTTTTGTGTTTAAGTGCGTGGTAAGCGAACATCATAAGCTGCCTCAGCAAAAATCTCGGGCTCCATATTTACTTGGAGTAACGTCATCTACCGCGGTGGCCTAGTGGCTAAGGTAACCGGCTGCTGACCCGCAAGTCGCGGGATTGAATTCCGGCTGCGGCGGCTGCATTTTTGATGGAGGTAACAATTCCTTTAGGCCCATGTGCTCAGATTTGGGTGCATGCTAAAATACCCCAGGTCATGTAATTTCCGAAGCTCTGCACTACGGCGTCTCTCATGACCATATGATGGTTTTGGGATGTTAAACGCCACATATCAATCAATCATTACTTGAAGTAATGACAGTTAAATTCGCTTTCATCGCAAGCAAATCATAATAGGCCAATCCACATGAAGCGAACTTTCTTGCAATTTTTGGTGCTGATCATAGGTGCCAAAAACTTTTGTCCGACGTCTACTATGCCAATTCATTACACATTGATGCAAAGGCATTTTAGTACTACCGCGTCAAGCTTCATCACGGCACAAAGCATTAGTTTTTCAAACGGCTCCCTCGCGCGCAGGATTTCTGTTGGTGTGTTCGCTTGCTGGCTGGCTTGTTTGTTTCTGTACTTGTTCGTTTCCAGCTAATATATGTCCTGTTGAGTGTCACGAACCAGAAAGCGAAACAGAAAGGAAGTGGCGCAGCTTTGAAA
This sequence comes from Rhipicephalus microplus, assembly GCF_043290135.1. Taxonomy (NCBI): domain Eukaryota; kingdom Metazoa; phylum Arthropoda; class Arachnida; order Ixodida; family Ixodidae; genus Rhipicephalus; species Rhipicephalus microplus. The sequence continues at coordinate 173,237,665 of NC_134700.1, read as the reverse complement.
GTAGAGAGAGGCTTGGTTCTAGCAGAGTTCCTGGGTAGCTTGATTGCACTGGCTTGCCTGGGCTTCTGCCCTCTTACCTGCGACTTTCGCGACATTTCCTGTACATGACTGTGCATGCTCACTGCAATAGCACGTATGCGTCACTGAAATTTGGCAAATACCCTGCCAAACGTTCCGCTGAAGTTTAAGGAAACGAAATGGTCAAAACATGGATTACGGGCTCCATGTTCGAATGTCTTTTGTTATCCATCTCTAGCAAATGTTTGGCTAGTGACTGAGCGCTTTTAGATTAATGATCATGATAACTCTGTATCGTCTGCATATGGTGAACCTTGAAAATAACACCTTTGCTGTAAAACAAATGAATTTTAAGCAAATAAGCCCCATTGAGCTCATACTTCTCTTCTGCTTGCAGAATCGTTGGGGATCATGTGTAGTCCGATCGAATAGTGTGAGCCAAAGAATCTATGAAATCAAGAATTTGTAATGGAGTTATTAAACTTATGAATATTCGGTCGGCATTTGTGAAGGAGTTCGCATCGACATAATCAATGTCGCCCTAGTGTTCCATTGCAAGCGCAGTTGCATGACGTGGCTTTTCTTCTCCCCCCATTCTTTCTTACGTATTCTTCTGAAAGTGTAGGAAAGCGTCATGCTCCTCTAGACCGCAGTTGTCCGCCTCCTTTCTCTCGCTCTCTGTCCTTGTGCATTTGTGTGTTCAACTAAAATAAACAACACGAAGAAAACACTATACTACCCTTGCCGATTATCAAGCCAATACAGGATGAAAGTATACTGGGCATGCCTGCAGAAGTCTAACTTTTTTTTTTTTTTGCGTGGAGGAGGCAATTGTGTCTGGCGACGATGTTGAACTGATTTCTCCACGCGAGGAGACTTCAATGCATAACGCAGAATGAAGAATGCAGTCAGCTGCGCACAGTGTTAGACTGACTATATACGCTTTCGGAAGTACCTTGCTGAATGGTTGTCAGTTTAGCATTGCCCAGGCTTTTGAGGAAGACTGTATGAGCAGGAACAAAGAAAACAACTACAATTGCGCATTTAGAAACAGGTTAGTATGAAATAAGCTTTTCAAGCTCGCCTGTCATGGCGAATGAGTTCTCTGGAGAGCATGCCGATATCGGATGCAAGAAAGCTACAGCGCGTGCAAGCAGAATGGTTCGCTGGGAAACGTGCACATGCGGTCATCTTGCGAATGCCAACAAAACAACTACCAAAATCGCTTTGCGGAACATCCACGTGGTTGCACTAAAGTTCTAAAAGCAATTGATTCAATAATTTGGGCTGAAAAAAATGAACACGGTGAAAAAAGTACGACATATGTATCCCACTGCCGCAACAAGGGGTGAAGATTGTTTTCGGCGAAAAAAAAACGCGCAACTAGAAACAAAAGCGCATATTTAGTTAAAATTGGCTCCAGCGTATATTGTAATGGGGTCGTGAGGTGGCCGAAAACAAGAAACTTTATGTTAAGATTTATAGGCTGGTGCACACCGGCGACTAGCAGCGGTCGCGCGTCCATTTGCGACTGGCAACCAAAAAGCGACTGATGTTCACACTGGCAGAGGCTGCATACGAGCGACCGGAAGTCGCAATACTGAAGAGTCACGTCCGGATCTCGTTATCAGCGAAAACTCTGGAGACCGGCGCCGATTAGCTGATCGCCGCTAGCTGAGTGAGAGGAGCGAACCGAGCGCGCCGAATTTCTTGTTTTTATTTGTCCTTGTCAGCGCAATGAAAAAAACAAACAACAAAAATTGAGCATCGTTGATTGGTTCCAGCAGCTTTGCGACCGCAGTAGCGCGACTGAAAAATCGGTCAGGAAGCGACTAGCCAAAGCAGTCGCTTTGCGACCGTTTGCGACCGTTCGCGACCAGTCGCAAATGGTCGCGTGACCGCTGCTAGTCGCCGGTGTGCACCTACCTTAACTGTTTATTCGGGCGCAGAATACAGTAGCAGTCTTGCACAGATTGCATTACTACATTACAGTAGCAGTCTTGCACAGATAGCAGTAAACGGAGCGTCGGCCGTCGATCAACTACCGACAAGCGGCGAAGCGCGTCGGCATTTATACTCTTGCTATCGAATGTTCTAACGTTATCGCTGGCGGTGACGCAGGTTCCGGAATAATCTGTACAGTTCGCAGAGCGGGCATGATCTTATCGAAATGATCTACTACAGTCCTGAGGCTTCTCGAAAACTGCAGGCGCGGTTTGCGCTGAGAATTGTGTAGTGTATTGGGGCGATAACAAAACTTGAGAAATGAAACGTGGAAATATGATCTCCATTGAATTTCATGTTTACCAGTGTGTTATTAGGTTACTTGTTGATTTACCCCGCGTATTTATGTTTTTTATAACACACAACTATGTATAACACTAGACTACTCAAAGTCATCCACAAATACACTGTTAGTCAGTGACAAACGTGTTATTGCTGAACGTGATGATGACTAAAATAGGTATGTTCGTTGAAGTATTAACAATAAGCGCCCTTTAAAAAACCTAAAAAAACGACAAGCTCTTAAAAAATTTTGCAAGCGACTCGGCCAAAAAATAAAGAAAACACCGAAATGTGTTTATTATAAGTGTAACTGGCTACTTTGAATAACAAGTCTCTGTCGAAGAATACGCTTGTTGCAGAACGAAAATGTTTATAGTCACACCCAGCCAAGTCTGCTTGAAAAACACAAACAGCACTTGAAAAAAAACTGTAGCTGGCTTCAGGGCAGCTTTGATGTTAATCTGGAAGAAAATTGATCTTGAAGTGTCTGTTCTTCTAAACAGTTTTGCACTTCCTTTTTTGTGTTTACAGTGTCATACCTCCTTGGTTCACGCCATCCCCCAAGAGCTTAAAAAAACTCCCTATGAATGGCCAGACTTCTGTCCTTCGCAGTTTTTTATTCACATCGACCTAGCAGTGGTTCGAAATGGACACGAAAAGAAAACATAGCGCTTGTCAAACGCCATTATCTTTATGGAACACTCAGCCTTTCCTACGGCTCTTTGCAGTTCAAGGCGCCACAATACCAGTTCTCTTGTTTTTGTTGTTTTTGTGTGAGGAAGGAGAAAATGTCTTCTTTCACCATTACTGTGAAACAAATCCACCATAACGGACACATTAAATCGACGTAATTCAATTCACTCACTGTTTAAAGAAATCAGAAAAACAAAATCAAAAAAAGAATGCGGGACCGACCGGATGCCTTTTCTCATGTTTTTTTTTTCTTCTCTTAAACATTGTGGAATACGGCAGCGGTAACGTTGCGCTTATGCTTCTTGACGACCGACTCGAAGGTTGTGGGATCAAATCTCTGCCGTGGTGACCTCGTTTTGGTGGAAGCAAAATGTTAAGGACTGGAGGCATAGGTTTAGGCTGAACTTGAAGAATCCCAGCTTGTCGAAATCGCCGCAGCCCTGCACCAGGATGTCTCTCGAAATGATATTGTGGTTTTGGGGCGTGAAACCTCAACAACTCCGCAGTAATAATAATATTAGACTTTGCGGAGAACGCTCATTCAGTTGCTTGCATTCCATCCGCACCACATTTTTTTCTGCGGCTTTTCGTTTAAGTAAACTACCTACTTGTTCGTCCAACGACGCGCCACCATTTAAGGCAAAACCAGAAAACAGTAACATGCTGCGCGATTTGTCCAGGCACAATTTTCTCTCTTCTTCCCTATACACGAAATAAATATCGTTGATTAATGCATAACGCTGAAAGCTTTCGCACACGACATGACTGGTAACAAGACGTTGTAATGGCTCGCGCCAAGCAGAGCACGCTCTTTTTACATATTTCAATGAACTTCGGTGACTTCGACCATATTTATCTATCTATCTATCTATCTATCTATCTATCTATCTATCTATCTATCTATCTATCTATTTATCTATTTATCTATCTATCTATCTATCTATTTATCTATTTATCTATCTATCTATCTATCTGTCTATCTATCTATCTATTTATCTATCTATCTATCTATCCATCTATTTATCTATCCATCTATCTATCTATTTATCTATTTATCTATTTATCTATCTATCTATCTATTTATCTATTTATCTATCTATCTATCTATCTATCTATCTAGCCACTTACGTTTGGGTGCTCTCGTCGCCAACCCCTTCACTTGGCGTCCACCAAAATTAGCATGGGAGGGTAAGATCGTTTGACGAATATGACGCGCTGTTCAAGACACGAATATTGTCACAATCCCGTCGCGTACGCCGTCAAACACTTCCCGCCAAACAGTGGCACATACCCACGGGTGGGTATGTGCCACTGGTATGCGGGTATGTGCCACACGTGATTGACACTTAGTATCTACCCAGGAACGACGAGAACACACGTGGGAAACTTTAACGCGTGAGCGTTAATGGAATGAAAAAACTTCATTTCAGTCCTGCAGAACGCGCTTAGCGCGTAGCGGGCGTCTCCCACGTAGGGACCGACAGGGAGTACCTGGCGGCCGCTTCGTGGGCCTGCTAGACGGCCCTTTGCTGCTCGGTGAGAAGTGAGCTGCTGAGGAACCTCTCCCACTTGCTTGAGGTAGAGCCGGGAGGAGCGTTAAGAAATACCCGACAATGGTAGCGTCGACCCGACGCTAGCATTAATGAAACGTTAATAGTGATAATAATAATTAAACGTTAATAGTGGTTTCAGTACTGCCTACCTGATTTGATAAACATTAGATAGGTACTCCTTTGATTCAGCCGTCACGTCGGGTTAACGTGAATTGTGGTTAGTTGCCATGCGCTGAAGTTGATTTATGTAGCAGTGCCCAGGACCAGCATCCTCGCCAGCATCAGCGCTTCATATCAGCTTCGGGTGTTGCTAATACGTATGTTCCAGTTGGCATTGTTGCACAAGTGCAAACAACTGATTATATAAACGTCTGCACTATTCAACATATGTCTCTGCGTGCAACCTTTGTACATATATTTAGCATCATTTCATGACGTGTCGCTCAATAAAAAATTGCAACACGGTTGCCTTCCTTCCACATGCTTCGCATAACTTCGATTCCCAGGTACGTGAAATCTACTGAATTTTTTTATTTTGTTTTCTATTTGAGCGTATTAGAAAAAACTCTGCCACTCCTTCTCTACCGGAAATCGGATAGCACTGAACGATCTAGAAAAAGACTACTGCTAAAAACAAAAACAAAATACTGTTCGCAAGGAAAGACTACTCCTTTACTCAGGCGTTCGTGTTGCCAATCACCTAACCAAGTTTTGGTTTTAATTCATGACAGGCTAATCTAAATATTTTCAACATCAACGCATTTTCGTTTTCAGAGGCCTGATGCTGGCAGCCTCTAACACGTGCGGTATTTGCGATATTAAAGAAGAAAGAGAACAGCAAAGAAAGAGAGGTGGCTGACCATTTTTGTTCTTCGCGCACAACTATACAATACAGCTCGTGAGAAAGTTCAAGATTGGAAGTGGCAGAGTGGGAGTAGAGTAAAAGAAAAAAAAACACTAGACAAACGTGCCGCGTCTATCTGAGAAACTTTGGAAGGGCGCATTCCATCCAGGACGAGAAGCAGCAGTGCCTAGGCACTGGGCACAATGAGTCGAAAAATATGATTTTGATTTTTCTTTCCCAAAGTTAAGTACACAAGATGAAACACTAAGTCTTCGAAGTTTGTCTCTTTCCTTTTTTTCTTTTTATTAAGAGCTCTCCACTTCCGTGCGTGCACTCTTCGATGCAAATTTCACACCTCAGCGCACCGTGTATACAGAGGCCTTAATCAAATAAAATTACGGGACTTCGAACTTAGCGAAATCAAGCTGCTCACCAAGACTGTGCCTGCTGGAGACGTTTAGATGGAAGGGCCCAGAGACTAGTCGAAGAAAGATAGGCAAGAAAAAGAGACAGGATTAAAATTAAAGGACGGATCTTTAATTAAAAACTAGGGGAGATTGAGGGGGCATATTAGTACATATCGGCCGGTACGGCCTTCAACTTCTCTGGGCGTGCCGCGCAATACAAGGTCCATTATTGTAAGAGAAAAAAAGTTGAAATGAAGGAGAGAAAATGAGAAAAAGCAAGGACGGCAAAACAATGCGTCAGTCCGGCACAGCACGAGCGCCGTGCCGGCCGGAACTGCCACGTCTGTCTCGCGATAGATTCGCGGGTGTTCGCTAGGCTACGGATAGGGAGACGTGTAACAGCTTCGAAGGATGGTAAGTGCGAGGCAAGGGGAGGCCGCCTGTTCCTGTCGCTCAGCTCTTCCAGCTAGCAAATGAGAAGACGCGCAGCACCCATGCGATCAGCCGTCACTTCGCCAAATTAACTTTCGCGATAGTCCCCCCTTCCTCCTCCTGCTTCCGACACATCTCCCTCCCCCTTTTGCGCTGCAGTTATTCGCTACGCGCCGCTCTTACATTTTTATACTGTTCGATTGTATCAGTAGGTTCTGCTCAAGGCCCATTTCATTCTTTACTTATCGGGCGGCGCTCTCTCTTCACAGGCCTCGTCTACTTCCGACAGGAACGCTATGCAGTTTTTGGTCGTTTCAGAGCACTATAGGGCGCTCTCCTGAGAGAGAGAGAGAGAGAGAGAGAGGGGGGGGGGAAGAAAACATGCAACCTCTCAGAAGAGCGCTCTGAAACGGCCAGTCAAAGATAGCCGTAGTGTTACAGGCGCGCGGCACCGAATTCAAAGTGACAGTTGCTTCGTGTTCTCCGTGTGTATTACATTAGCCGGGCTGCAATCGGCCTGCGTATATGGCCTTTTTCTGCTGAGTAGTATGGAATGCGGGGCTATTACTGGGCACCATAAATAGTTGCAGCTTTTACAATCAATCTGTGTTATTCTTGCTTGCTTGCTTGCTTGCTTGCTTGCTTGCTTGCTTGCTTGCGTGTTCCTATTCTTTGGCTCGTACCCACTACAGGACATTGGCCAATAAACCAACAATTAGTGCAATAGAAGAAAAGGATTTGAGATTTTGCTGAATAAAAAATACCCATGGTTTTGTTCTTCCTCTTCACATGTTGCTCGAGGCGCAAACCAACTCTGGGGAATTGGCCGAGAATTGTCTATTAATATCCTAACCTGTCTACAAAGTTATATACGTATAAAATATCAGAGTACTGGTCTGATTGAAAAAAAGGTTTTTTTCTATATATATATATTTATATGCATTTGATAAAGCATCATAATTTCCTGGTAATCAGTAATCTGTCTAGTCTTTAACCATCTCTATTCATTCTAAGACTGCTTACTACTTTATAAAACACCATGAACTACCCTGTGCCGTCACCATCATCGCGGTTATTGTAGTAGTAGTAGTAGTAGTAGTAGTAGTAGTATAGTAGTAGCAGTAGCAGTAGCAGTAGTACTAGTAGTAGTAGCAGTAGTAGTACCACCACCGCCACTAATCGCAACTCAAATGAACATGAGAAGGCGCAGCGGAGTTGCAGTATGGCGTATTCACGGAGGTCACCACGTCCGCTGTCGCTAACACAAATATTGAGTTTTCTGCTGTGTGATTCCTGTTCGCGCTGCTTTGTAAAAGGGGAGCTAGCGCATTGTCGATACGGAGCATCTTATTCTAGTCGGCACCAGTGGTCCCGCAAGCGCGAGCGGCGTTCTTAAAGTGGTCGCGTTGTGTGTGTAATGCACATGGCGCACCGCGTCTCTGCGAAATTCGTTTACATACTTCGGGCGCCGCAGAGACATGTAGTCACTGGATACAATGGTCATTTAATTCGCAAGTTTCGTAGGCTGTCACGCCGCCCCACGGCTGCCAGCTTAATATTTTCATGGAGTATCAGAGTAGCAGCGGGGCAGCGGCGCTCATAGCATGTGCATGTACGTCTTGGCTGGCGTTGGGCTTTCACTAGAACGTTTCTGTTGTAGTTACCGGGCGCACAAAGGTCACTGCAGTCGTTGCACAACCTCCGTTTGCGAAAAGGGTGCGCTTTGCCGACACTGCGAAGTAACAACTGAGATGCTTATTCGCGTTCATCTCCACCTATGAGTACGTTTCGTGCGTTATTTGTGCATGATAAACGCGGGGCACGCTTCGATCTGCTTGCCATTCGGCGCGTGACCTTCCAATTTGTTGCTACAGCGTTCATTGCTTCGCCTTTGCGGCAAAGCTAGCTGTGACTTCTTTAAAAAAATGGCAGCATATCCACGAAGTGAATGATGGAGAGTGGAGCGAAGCATTCGTTCGTCCATTTGTTCTTGCTTCCGTCCGTCCATGCGTCCGTCTGTGTGACCGTCCATGCATCCATCCACCCGTCCGTGCGTGCGTCTGTTCGTCCGTCCGTCCCTGCGGTCGTCCATGCATCCGCACCTGCGTCCGTTCATGCGTCCATCCATACATCTGTCTGTGTGTCCGTTCGTCGATCTAGTCAACGCTCCCAGTACCACCATCTCACATCTTTTCATCATATATTCCCCATATAGAAGCACCGCCATCCAGCGGACATTCCAAGGACTAAACGAGAGATGGCACACGCACACTTTTTTACGGCTTGCGCTTCGGGTCTACTTCCCACCTTCGACCACCTCGAGTTCATGGTATATACTAGTTCACTGTATTCATGACACTACGGCCCAGCGCTCGCTAAACCTTTCTAAAACCAAGGAGGTTACGCCCAGAGAGTATAACGTAGCAATCTTTTCCTGTCAGATAGTGCTCAATGTACATGCCAATTCCTGCTAAACAGAAATGAGAGACAGGAGAATTTGGCTTTTACTTTCTTACGGCTTGCACTTCGTGTCTACTTCCCACCTTTAACCACCTCAAGTTCATTCATGGTATATACTAGTTCATTATATTCATGGCACTGCGGCTCAATCCTCGTTAAACCTTTCTAAAACTAAGGAGGTTACACTCAGCGAATATAACGTAGCAACCTTTTCTTGTGAGGTAGTGCTCAATGTACATGCCAATGGCTGTTAATGGGGATCGCAGCGTGCGTGTTAACTAAAAGCCGAATGCCCCCGTCTCCAATTCCCCCTTAGCAGCCATTAGCATGTACAATGAGCACTATTTTTTATTGTTCAACCATGCACAGAAGAAATCTCTCACCGGCACCACCTTGGAGGTCAAAATGTTATATACTAGTTACATATAACAACGTCTACGAGGGACGAACGGGTGCCGCTATAAATAGCTTCGCCCCTAAAAAGAAAACGCTGCAGTGCAGGCCGCACATGTGCTCAGCGACTCCGATACTTTCTGTGGGTGCCATATTGAAACACTATGTGCGCCCCCTATAGGCGACGAAACTTGCGAATAGGCTCGAGTTAACAAGTTAACACTGGTGTCTCACCTGAAAACAAGAAACCCGCTTGGCCGTTCGTTTTTTCTTCACGGTTGGCACCATTATACCGTGCTCCTACCGTATGCGACTGTCGCTTGGACTATTTGGACCTCAGTAGGCAGCTTCCCTATATTGCCGCTAGGTGCCGCATGAATTGCTGGAGTCGCGAATAGTGGCAGTTTATAATAGCAACCGCAGCAGCAGTCGGCACGTAGGTCGCTTGACCAGAGAGGTGAATGAATAAAGTAAATAAAACAAAATGACTATGATGAGGCTGTTGGCATATTATTATTAATATTATTATTATTATTTTATTATTATTATTATTATTATTAATATTATTACGTCGTGATTCTCGTCTTGTCTTTCATTCTTCCCATTTTTCGCTGATTTTTTGTGTTTGTTTACGCCCTTTTTCTCGAATTCTTTCTGTAGAGTGTAGTCTATTAATTTTGTTCCTTGTTTCCTTGTTCCTTTATTTTTGCATGCGCCTGCACAAATAGCTTGTGGTTGTTCCTAGGCACGGTAAACATTATATATATATATATATATATATATATATAAGGAGGAAAGATGTGGATACTTCAGGGCTTGTTTACCCCTGTGTTGCACAATATTAGTGATATTAGTGAGATCTGACTGACAATATTTCCAAGGAAAAATTAAGCGAAGATGTTTGACCGAATTTAATGTAAATATGAAGAAATGAAAGTGGGTGGAAAGATAACTTACTTTGGGCAGGAACCGAACCTGCGACCTTCGAATAACGCGTTCGATGCTGTACCACTGAGCTGCCACCGCAGCTACCCCCAGCTACTTTATTCGTTTTATATGTCTGTCTGTCTGTCTGTCTGTCTGTCTGTCTGTCTGTCTGTCTGTCTGTCTGTCTGTCTGTCTGTCTGTCTGTCTGTCTGTCCTTCCATCCATCCATCAACTATACGAAATCGTGAACGATACGAAAACCACTAAAACCATATAGTGATATTATTTCCAAGGATGGATGGATGGATGGATATGGCTGTACCCTTTAGATCGGGCGGTGGCTAGCGCCACCAAGCCGTAATACTGAATGAACAAAAAACTAGATTTATTTTTTTTTCTTTAAGAAGTGAGTTTGAGGATTCGTACTTTGCAGTGAAAAGTTTAATTTTCACTCGTGTCTTGACTTTAGCCACCAATCAGATAACCTCCTTCTAGGTAAGTCTACCCGCATAAAGTCTATTTTGCCCTCCCGGTCCCTAAACCCCAGTGCTTTGAAAATCTCTGCGCCATCATCCTAAACTATAGGGTGAAGCCCATTACAGAACATTATCAAGTGTTCGGCAGTTTCTTCTTCCTCTCCACACGCACTGCATACTGTGTCTACCCCTTCGTATTTGGCCCGATATGTCTTGGTTCGCAGTACTCCCGTCCTGGCTTCAAACACTAGAGAACTACCCCGAGTATTATCATAGATCCTTTCCTTGGCAATTTCCTGCTTAAAAGTTCGATAAATCTCTAGTGCGGACTTCTTAATCATGCCCATTCTCCACATGTCAGTCTCCGTTTCCTTCACTTTCTTCTTAACCGATAGTTCTTTTAGGTTTGGCCACCTGCTGTTTTCTAAGTATTTACCAGTCAATTTCCTGATTCGCTTCCTCCATTTTGTATCGACATTCTTCATGTACAAGTAGCTGAAAACCTTCCTAGCCCAACGCTCTTCCCCCATTTCTCTCAATCGCTCCTCAAATTTTATTTTGCTGCTAGCTTCCCTGCTCTCAAATGATGGTCATCCCATATCACCTTGTACTACCTGATTTGGTGTATTCCCGTGAGCTCCTAAAGCAAGCCTACCTATTCCACGTTGCTTAATTTCTAATCTTGCTTGAACTTCTGATCTCATGCACAAGACCGCATTGCCGAACGTCAGGCCAGGAACCATGATCCCTTTCCATATTCCTCTCACAACATCATACCTATTGTAATTCCACAGTGCCCTATTTTTCATCACTGCTGCATTCCTGTTACCTTTAGTCGTCACGTATATTTCGTGTTCCCTCAGGTACTCGGTCCCACTGCTTATCCATACGCCCAGATATTTGTATTTATCTGTTATCTCTAGCGTGACCTCCTGTATTCTAAGCTCACTACCTTCGTTGTCATTAAAAATCATGACTGCTGATTTTTCCTTACTGAATCTAAAATCTAACCTATCTCCCTCATTACCGCAGATGTTTATCAATTTCTGCAAATCTTCCTTGTTGTTAGCCATTAGCACTATATCATCTGCGTACTATAATGCTGGTAGTGCCTGATGAATAAGTTTTCCTTGTTTGACTAAAGAGAGGTTGAAGCCCAGTCCACTTCCCTCTAATTTAGCCTCTATTCCTTGTAGGTACATCATGAATAATAGGGGTGACAGGCGACACCCCTGCCTAAGCCCCCGTTTTACCTCTGCAGGCTTGGATACCTGTTTTTCCCACTTTATAACTACCTTGTTACCTTTATAGATATTCTTTAAACGATTAGTGACTACATGTTCCACGCCTAGTGTGTCCAGTATTCCCCACAATTCCTCTTAAACCACGCTGTCATACGCTCCCTTGATATCCAAAAATGCTAGCCACAGGGGCCTGTGTTCCTTTTCTGCTATTTCGATGCACTGCGTCAGTGAGAACAGATTGTCTTCCAACCTCCTGTGTTGCCGAAACCCATTCTGCAGTTCCCCCAGCACCCCCTCATCCTCTATCCATGCCTGCAGTCTTTCCTTTATAATCTGCATTGCCAGCCTGTAGAACACTGATGTCACTGTTATAGGACGGTAGTTGTTTATGTCAGCTTTGTCCCCTTTTCCTTTATAGATCATGCTCATCCTGCTAAGTTTCCATCTATCGAGAACTTCACCATCGATTATTATTTTGCTCACTGCCTCTCTCAAAGCCTGCTTAGGCTTTGGACCTAATGTCTTTATCAGCATAATTGGAATGCCATCTGGGCCTGTTGACGTACTACTAGGAACCCTTTTCTGAGCCCTTTCCCACTCTCGTTGTGAAAATGGAGCCATTGCACCACTTGATTCGTCCTTGTTTATTGTGGTGCATAAAGTACTTCTTTGTTAAAATTTTTCTGTCACCCTTGTTCTTATATATTCAATAGCTTCGTCCCCTTCTAGCCTAGCACCTTGGGCAGTAGTTATAAAACTCCGCTCTAGGCTCGTCTCATTTCTTAGGGAGTTTAGATGGTTCCAAAATTTCGCAGCTGCCTTTCTATCTTTTTTATGTGCTTCTGCCAGCCACTGAGCTCCCTTTCTTCTAATCTTTTCATTGATCAGAAGGGATGCATTCCTTCTACAGCTTAGAAAGGTTTCCCATTTTCTTTCAACATCATCTGTCAGTTCACCCCGCTGCTTAGCATGTCTGAGTTCCCTAGAGGCATCCTGACGTTTTGCTATGGCTCCCTTAACTTCCTCATCCCACCAACTTTTGGGTTGGGGTCTTCTTTTTTTCCGGGGTGACTTGTCACGCGTCTTAGCAAGCTCTAGCTCAAAGAGTCTAATTAGATTCGTGTATATCCACACTGTCTTATTATCCTCCGTGATTGCTTTCTCAATTTGTTTCGGGGCTATTTTAATTAGCCTTTCTGAATAAAAATTTTCCTGTAGTTGCTCATCTTGTCTACATCCCACTTTCACTGCTCTTCCAAAACTTAGCTTGATACGTTTGGGATCACTACCCAGACTTCTGGAGCCGCCTTCATCTATGTGCATTCCCCTGAGCTTATCATACATCCTATGTGACATCAGTGCATAATCTATCGTCGACTGCAGCCTTCCTACCTCCCATGTTATTTGCCCTTCACACTTCTCGGTACTGTTGCAAATGATCAAATCAAGCCTTTCACACATATCCATGATCATTTTGCCTGTCGGGTCGGTATACCCATCTATATCTTCTATGTGCGCATTCATGTCTCCTAGTATAATTATCTCGCACTCTCTTCCTAACTCCTGAATGTCTATTGATATACACTCTACCATTGCCTGGTTTTCCTCTCTGGCCTTTTCTCCCGTCCACAAGTACACGAAACCAAGGAGTGTCATTTGACCTGCCACTTTCCCTTTTAGCCATAAATGTTCCTTGCACTCCTGCTTGACCCTTTGCCAGTCTGTACTTTTATGAATGAATGCCCCCATTTCACCCCCCTTTCTGCTGCCTTCTGTTCTATTTCAATATTCCCACGCGTAGTCGGGATTGTTCGGAGGTTGTTCCATGTCCCTGAGATGTGTTTCTACAAAACCATATACCATCGGCCTCTCTTCCCTTAGCTGTTCTTCTATCTCTTCCCACTTCAGCCTGTTCCTACCACCCTGCATGTTAATATACCCTATGTCTGAATTGGCTCGGCGCTCGTGGCTACGTCTATTTAAACCCCGGACTCTACCTACCTTAGATATTGGTGCCACTTTCGAATCGTATCTGTCCATACCACCAATCGAAGAGTCTCCCTGGTTGTTTTCCTCGTTACTAGCTATCCTGCACCCCGAAGGGCTCGCTTGCCCCCCAAAAAAGCTACTGCGCGTCCTGCAAGTCGCCAACCCACCTCATGACCTAGCCGCCCATCGAAGTGAATTCTGTCTCGCTGAAAACCACCCTACCTATGCACCTCTCTGTTTATTTGCACCACCTCAAAGCCTTTCTCTCGACTTATCCGCCATATCTCTTGGTTTGCGTTGACAACCGCTCTTTGCAGGTTGCTCTCATGCACCGGTACCTCCGGTATCGTGCATATCACTACCTGTACCTTAGGAGAAGTGGCGCGCATGTCATCGACGCCTTTCGCCAGTGCGGTACCTAGTCCTGCTGTATCTTCATTTAAGACATCGTTTAAACCACCTGAAATTATCTCGAGGTTTCGTCTATCAGCTGTAGTTCTGAGTTTTGCGCTCGCTTGCCTCATGACTGCTTCAAGCTTGCGTCCTGGGAACACCCTTACTGCAACCCTCTTGTCACCTCTTACCCTCTCTTTGATGGCTTCTGTGCATCGATTTAAATTTGAGTCCCCGGCGATTATCACATGCTGTGACTTTTCAGCTGGAGCGTCCTGCACCTGGGGGCTACTTGCACCTGTGACGCCGGCTGCTTTGTCCCCTCCAAGCCCCACCACTACCTCGCTGAAGCTGGGCCTTGCGACAATTGAACCGGCTGAACCTGTTTTTTCCAAACTTGCTTGCTCTTCCTTCTCCGCCGTTCTGGTTGCCGGTTCCCTACTGTTCTCTCCGTAGGCCACTTCTTTGTTCAGCTTCGCTAGTGCTTTCTCGGCGGACTTCAGTCTTTCTCCCATTGCCCTCGTTTTCTCTTGCTCTGTCGCCAACGCAGTCTCGAGCTCGGCGATTCTCATCAGCAGTTCACTCTGGGCAACCATCATTTTCTCCTTTTTTTCCTCGACCTCACATTGCCTACGAATCGCGTCAGCCTCTTCTCCATCCGCTTCTACGCTTGGGTCCACTTTCAAACCCACTCCACATCCTGAACACGTTACAGTCTTTTTAACCATGTCTTTCTGACACCAATTGTCCCTATACCCGATAATTACTAAACTCGAGCCCTGCACTACGAAAAAAAAGAAAGTCTAAGCTCTACTACAAAAATTTGCGTGTTAAATGTACGCACACCTCCCCTACGGGGTGGCAAAAGAAAAAAAAAACAAATTCAAACACACACACCCGCACTAATAAATACCTGATGACTGGCCTGCGAAAAAGCCGTACCATAAAATAAGTGCTACGAAGATTTCAGCCACTGCCTTATAATTATAAAGACAAGCTCAAAACATGCAAAAACACTTATCTGCGCAGTCGATCAGGAGCACTCAAAAAACACGTCCATCCACCGTGACAGCCCGAACTGAACTGACAGCCCGAACTGCCAAGGACATATACACACAACGCCATCTATCGACTCTATTGATTAATTCATAAACTACAGGTGGCTACATACTACTATTACCACAGAGGAGAGAACGACTGACAGCCTGATAAACTTGGTCCCTAAAATAAGAACTTGATGTAATATTCTGCACTGGATGAGACGCTACGTCTATAGACGCCTGGCCTACATTGTCAAATACAATTTGTGAAGCTCTAAAGCAATATATATTCGCAAGATCGATGGTCTTGAGCCTCTTTGAACAGCAAAGGTGCTGTTTCAGTGGTTTTCACGTACCCCTCTGCACACGCTGCGCACAGAACGATACTGAAACAGTAGAAAAAAATTCATGGACAGTTTTCTAGCTAACGCAAACCAATTCGAAGCCTGTACTTATCATATTTCCACTGGACGGACACGATAGTTGTACCACATTGCTTTCTAGGTGATAATGTATGAAACTCTATGCCTCCCGTGCGATTTATATGGGTGCCAGAACATCATTGTCGATATGGCTGATTGACTCGCGCGAGCATCCCTTGATGGTGCTATCTTGTCCGTTTACCGCCAATGTTAGAGCGGCGAGGTTCACAATGAAGAGTCAGGAAAGGTTACAGTCCTAAATCCAGAATTTTCTCATTTGCATTACACGTAAGATAATAAATAGTGTCCCAGCAGAAATTTGAAGTATCCGTCACCAAACTACAATGTCGTTTTTCGACGCTTAATATTTACTTTAACAGTCCTGCTTTGTCTTCATTACCCTAGTGCCCTGACTCTAAGAAGCCAGAAAATATTCATTATACCATTACCTACTGAGCTGCCACCGTTTAAACAATCAAAGAAAGAGGTGTTTTGAATTTGTATTTTGAGAATTTGAAATGCCTCTTAGTGCTCTCAATATTTTCTCCTTTTTAGCTTTTTAGTGGAATAAAGTCACGAGAACTTGCGCGGGACCCTTTGCAAAGTTGTGGGTAGCCCAAACATTGATCAATCAGTGATAGTCTTATGAAACCAAAATCAATACCATCAGTGTCATCCCTAACTAGCAATTATTTTACCAAGCAAAAAATATTCATTTAGTATAAGAATTGTTTCTTTTTCATAAAGGTGCTCACTTCTTTGTTATTTATTAGGTTTTCGTTCAGTGATTATTAAATTATCATTTTCTGCAAAAATTTGCGTTTAGGTTTCCCGTCGGCCTATCGGAAATTGCCCCATAGTGGGTACTAATCATATATCTGAACCAAGCAAGTGACTTGACCATCGCTTTCAGCTGGCTACGACTGAAGGAGAAGGACGCTCAGTGACAGCTCAGTGACAGCTCAGTGACAGCTCAGTGAGTGCCTGGAACGCCACGTCGCATTTCGACTGTGAGGCTCGACTGTGAAGAAGCTGCCCGGGCTCAGGATCGGGCGGCAGTATCCTTATTGTTCTTTGAGAGTTCTTTATTTTCCGGTAACTGTATTGGTCTTTCTCAGCTGAAGCGAGTCATTCCATTTTGATGTCATTTTCTTCCCCCGGCCAAGGGCACTCCCCTTGGTTAGCTTCCACTCCCGCTAAGGATTGGCCGATAGACTATTTGTTACGCAGTGGAGCGAGAAGTGTCCCTGTGGCGCTGGTACTTACAGATGGAGGCAGTATTCCGATGAAGAACCCAAAGGCGATTCAAGTGGAGCCTCGAAAAGCCACTTCGCATCCCCAGGAGATCACTGAGGTCCGCCAGTTTGGTCGCGGAGGCATCCTGTGCTGTTCCGCAGATCAGGAATGCATTCGTGAGCTCCTGCAATGTTCCAAATTCGCAGCGCATCGGGTAAGCCCATTTATTCCGGCACACCTCGCATGCTCGAAAGGATTAGTCCGCGGTGTAGACACAAGCCTGACACCTGCAGATGTGCTCGATTTGTTTTCGGTGGCTGGTGTAATTTCAATGTGCAGGTGCACCCGTACAATTGACAACATAAAATCACCAACGGAATCGGTGATAGTGACCTTTTTAGGAACAGCCCTACCTTCCGAAATTAAGGCGTGGCCACTGATCTATAAGGTAGAGCCACTTTCCCCCAAACCCCTGCAGTGTTTGAAATGTTGGCGATATGGACACAGCGTCCGAGGGTGCCGATCAGTTCTTAGATGCCGTCTGTGTGGTGAAAATCATGACAGCCGCGAGTGCAGCTCTGAGAAAGAGAGGTGCTGCTCATGTAATGGGGCGCACCCTGCAGACTCCGCAGACTTTGCAGCAAAAGAAAGGGAGCTTGCCATATTGGATATTGTAGAACGCAAGAGGTGCTCTCGGAGAGAAGCCGTTGCAGAAATGCAGGAGAGATCCAAAGGATATGCCAGTGTTGCAGCACGTAATACCACCACCATGGATGCATCTCTCGCAACATCTATCGCAGAGGCCGTAGAGAAGGCTATGGAAAAGGCAATGGAACGCCTCGCAAACAACCTTTTTGAAAGCTTGGCACAATTGGTTTCCAATCAACTATCTCAAATTCTAGGTGTAGCATCTACGAACGATTGGGCTCCTCAGCCATCATTGGTATCGCAGCGTACGGAAATAGAAAGTGCGACAGCACGTCAGCGAGCGGTTTCTCCTGAGGCAGGGACTTCCAAAACAGCAGAAGACGGTGATCTTACGGATGATTCGGAAGCATGTGCAGATATGGATATGGACTCTCATAAGGCTCTGAAGCGAACCCGATCTCCCCAATCAAAAAACTCTTCGCATAATTCGAAATCTAAAAAGTATCTATCCAAAAAAGAATTCTTTGAGAACATGTCTAAGAAAGACTTTTTGCGAAAGGACATTTTGGACCAAGCAGTTTCTGCGACGGTTCTGTCGTCAAAATAGGTTCACTAACCATATTACAGTGGAATTGCAGATCTATATTTTCCGCAGCCACTGACCTATCATACCTTTCTTCACAACTTTCCCCGGATATTATATCACTGCAAGAAACCTGGCTTTCAACCAGCCAGAAGTTTCACCTAAAAAATTATCGGCTATTTCGATTGGATCGACCTAGCAGAGGTGGTGGGCTTGCTGTCTTGATAGCAACTAAGTTTAGTCACAAAGCTACGATCTCTTATCGTTGTGTGACTCCAGATTGTGAAATTTTGATAGTAGACATAATATTACCAGACGCTTCTCCCTTGTCGTTTGTAAATGCGTATTTCCCAGCCGGGGTGCAAGACACACGAAGTCTAGACGATATGTTCTCTGCCTGCAGAAAGGATATATTAATCACTGGAGACTTCAATTCACATCATGTGGCCTGGGGTTTTAAAACAGATTTAAGCGGAAAACGATTGTGGGAATGGGCTATTGACAAGAATTTATCTTATTTAAATTCGCAATCTGCTACTTTTGTCCGAGGTCTCTCTAAATCTGTAATTGACTTGACATTTTCAAGCTCATCTCTAAATATATGTTCGTGGCAAACTTTAGACTGTGCTACTAACAGTGACCACTTGCCTATTAGTTTTGTACTGAACTTTTCAAGAATACATGTCGCCGAAAAGGCCCGCTCATTCCTCAACTATAGAAAATTAGAAAAAGACTTGAGGGCTACTTTTGATCACCGCAAGGACATACAAGGTGACATTAGGGCTATGAGTCTGTGTGCAGTGTTAAAAAGATCAGTAAAAGACGCAACGTTTAAATTAGACTCGGCCACAAGAGGTTCTTTTAGTCCATGGTGGACTGAAGAGTGCACGAGGAGCTATAGAAAACGGAAAGCTGCATGGAAACAACTGCTGGTCAACCAATGTCCAAAAAATTGGTGTGATTATAAATTCGCAGCAGCAGACTTCAAACGCACAGTAAGTACAGCAAAAGATGGTTATAATATGAAATGACATGAGTAGCTTTCTAGGGCTAAAAACAAAAAAGTGCTCTTCAGATTTTTAAGATCTCAAAAGATGTTACCACCCACTGAAAATATTGACTCTTCTGTTCTTTCCCCCCGTGAGCTCTCTGATTTAGTAGAAAATATTGCGAAAGGGCTCCAAGATAGATTTATGTCAACTCTACCACTGCACATTGTGAACCCAATGGCAGGCGAGGATTTCGAGGAGGTTACATTAGATGAGCTGGCAGAGATAATAAGGCACTTATCTGCTTCGGCACATAGTCCAGACGGGGTAACAAATTCAATGATAAAAGTAATATTCGAGATTTGTCCAACTGAAGTACTTAATCTGGTGAATTTTTCTTTGACAAAAGCTTGGATACCTGCGGAATGGAAGCTGTCTAAAGTGATTCCACTTCTTAAAAAGCAGGAAAAAGGATTCGCCTTGGACAATGTAAGGCCGATATCAATCACGTCAAATCTGGTTAAGCTAATTGAAAGAGTTTTGAATGCCCGGGTAATGAAATATATTAATAATAACGCAATATTAAACCCCAGTCAAATTGGTTTTAGATCCGGTTCTCAATATGGTGTGCGCATGTTGATTTAGAGAGCCGAATACAACTGGCTCGGCGTCGGCGCCAATACTGTGCTTTAGTTACTTTAGATTTGGCTAAAGCGTACGATAGGGTTGAGCATTCAATTTTATTAAAACAGATGGAATATCACCACTTCCCCAACTACATCACGGCGCGGGTGTCGGAGTTTTTAAGAGGGAGAGAATATTACTGCTTTATAGATGGGTACTCATCGAGTAGATATAAGCAGACACGTGGCGTACCACAGGGGGCTGTCCTGTCGCCAGTTTTATTTAACATTTTCTTAAGCTCCATTCCATCAACTAAGGATATTCAGTTATATGTGTATGCGGACGATATTGCTTTCTTCGCAAGTAATACCGACCTTCAATCATTATACCAGAATCTACAAAATTATCTCAATATGATAGAAAGATGGCTTAAAAATATTCATATGACCCTGAACGTAAAGAAAAGTGTGCTCCTTGCATTCTCTTTTCTGCAGCCTATCAACATCCCGTTAATGTACAGTAATGAGCCCATTCCGCAGGCGAATTCCCTTAAATATTTGGGCATCATATATATTGACACATTAAATTGGAGAAGTCACATTGATAATGTGTACTCCATGGAGTGGCTACGGAAGCTTGCAAACCGTAAAGCGGGTTTAAGAATAGATGTGCTAATAATGATATATAAACTTTATGTGCGGCCCATCATGGAATTCGGATGTGTATTATTTTCTGGCAGCGCAGCCTATAAAATGAGACCCCTAATACTGCTGGAAAGAGAAGCGTTGCGTTTGTGTCTGGGTCTACCAAAGTTTGTTGCAAATAACGTGTTGTATATGGAAGCTCGCCTACCTTCTCTGCTAAATAGGTTTAAAATTCTTACTGTGCAAGCATTCTTAAAGATATACAGTTCACACCAAAGACTCTCTTTTTACGCTTTCATTCAAGAACCGACTTTATTTTTCGAAACCCATTGGTCGCGACTACACACCCCGCAAATAGTATTTGCACAAGCGCTACTAAAGCAACTGAATGTAAAAATTAGACATATTGGTCCAATACACAACCTAAGTCAATGCTTAGCATACAATTCGATGATATATTTCCTCATAACGCGAAACAATTGGCATATAGGTATTTTAATGACCAGTTAGCAGATTATCTAGCCCACCTAGAGATAAGCAATATCATAGCGACTGATGCATCTGTGTCAAAAGAAAAGGCTGGTGTTGGCATCTTCTCTCCTTCTTTGGACTGGTCCTTTTCGATTCGACTCCCAGATTATACCCCGGTATTCATGGCAGAATTATTGGCCATTGTTCTTGCCCTACGTAAATTACCCTGAAGCGAATCATTAGCAGTTATCATTACAGATTCGTTATCAGTTTGTAATGCACTTTCTGCGGCAGTAAATTCAGAGCTGATGAATGCGTTTCGACATTTAGTACCGAAAAACGTAAAAAAACTGCATTTGCTGTGAGTACCCGGCCACCGCAGAATATATTTGAACGAAATGGCGGACTCTTTAGCAGCAGTATCCCTGGGTGGGCCCACCATCCCAGTTTTGCCAGATACGGCTTACGTAACCGCGCTAAGGTTCCGAAATGCTTGCCTGCAATGGGGAAAAGGTAATTTGGATAAACTCCAAGATTTCGAGCATTTGAGCTATTGCTGGAATAAACAGTGGTGTGTATCTCGCCAGTTAGAGGTCACTTATACCAGATTGCGCTGTGCAGTTCCACAACTAAATTATTACCTTAATAAAGCTCAGCTCAAGGCGTCACCGCTATGCATTTGGTGCAACGAAATTGAAACAATTGAACATTTCTTTATATTCAGTCATCGTTATTCTTATCAAAGAAAAAGATTTTTAGTAGCCCCATTACAAAAGCTAGGAATACAAGTAAATTTACCAGTGATTTTATCACTTGGCAGAACTTCATTTGGTTACTGCCACAGGGATGTATGCTCCGCTCTGTTCGATTACATCAACGCAACTAAAAGATTGCCATGCTAGTGAACCACTACCTTTTCAGATCTTTAGTTTAAAATTCGTAGTTATGTCTTTAAAAATCAAAAGATGGTTTGACCGCTTGCTCAGCACACATTTTTGTTTTTTCGGTAGTATTATTTTAAGCTATTTTTTCAGATTAGCTTCATTTTCAGTTTAGTTTCATTTAAGTATCCTGCCGCCCAGTTCTTGGCCCATCCCCCTTTGTGGGTAAGCGCCATCCATCAGAGGTCATCAGCATCAGCATCAGAAGGACGCCGCGTGGCAGGAGGTGGGCGGGGCACGAGAGATAGAACACTGGAGCTTTCAGCTGGCTGGACACGCTCAGCCAGTGTTACTTCACTTCGGCCTTTAATCTCCGCCTACATTCCCCTAAACAGAGGTTGCGGCACGGCCTCATCAGTGATCATCACGTCACGCTGCACGATAAAATGGCGTTGCCGCCGAAGTGTGAATCTCCTTCCCGAAGCATGCAAAGCCTCGACTCGACTGACCTGAGCGACGACCTGCTTCCTTTCCGCGGCGGCGAGCGCCTCTGCCACCCCAGTGTTCTGCAGGAGCAGATGAACGCGCTTCACCAGCAGGGCGCCCTGATGCTGCAGGTGATTCGCGACCACGTATACCAGCATGCGCCGGCGCACGTCGCCGACCTTGACACTGCCATGCAGTACTACAACATGATCAAGGTGCACCTGGACGACTACTTCGACACCGTGGCCTGCTACGACGTGGCCATGATGGGCCAGCGCGAGCTCAAGGTGTGGCCCGACAACATGTTCCGCTGGGTGTCCGCGGTGCTCTTCACCGTGCTCGACAGGATCGACATCCAGACGCTCGACTACTACCTGAGCATCGACAACCTGCGACAGGTGTTTCGCCACCTGTATTGGTCCAACCTGCTCTTCAACTGGAAGGCGACCCCCGACTTCTCCTAATGTTCCAGGTCACCACTGCTTGCCACCGGCGTTCTCACCATTGGGACTTGAAGTGGAGGAAAGAACTTCATTGAAGAAACAGAAAATGTGCTCATCCGCGGCGAGTGACGTACCTAAAGTACTTAATGAACCATGTAGCGGCTGGTATATGTCGGCGACCGAACACATCCATGTCTATGCGGCACAGAGTGTTTAGAACTGAGAAGCGCTTGCAGACTTTAGGTTGTCTATGCCTATCTTCCTTATTCGGAGAACAATACACACCACGCTCCTATACAAGAGTGTTACACATCAAATCTGGAAGAAAACCTGTCGCGAATAATTGGTTCGTCAAATTCGCGTATATATTGTATAAAGCACGGTGTATAGCACACGCCTAGATGTTGGCTTCTAACGCTGTACAATTGCTTTAATTTTGGCGAAGGGCGTGAATTTGATTCATTTGGCGCTGTAACCTTCGCACCATGCGTTTCCCGAGAAAGTGAAATCGCACTTTGAGTCAGCTATTTTATCTCTCTTAACTTTGGAATATAATCGTTTTTTTTTTTTGCTGTGGAATTGTCACCGTGTTGTTCTTTCGGGCTGACGCAAAACCAGCGATCAATCATCATTATCATAATTACTAAGTTAGAAAGTTCTTTGTTTCTTTGTATATTCTGCTGAATGTATAACATACTTGTTCCCACGTTGCTTGTCAGCTCAATATTCTCCGCAACTGCGGCGCAAGAGGTATCACTGCGTAATCAGCAGACTGAAAGTTTTTTCAACCCATTAGATTTGGGGTTGAAATATTGCGTAATATTAGGGGATAAAAGAAATTTCAAGTGCCATTAATTTACCTCTGAACGCAAATTGTGCACGCTGTACTTTTCGATCTTTTGTTGGCGAGGGCTAGGGGGGGACTGATAAGCTGTCTACAGTGTACATATTCATCGTCATCAAGAAATCAAGGAGTAACTGGAACATTAACGCGCAGCGTTAAAGAGCTTGCTTTGCAGAACTCAGGTGTCGGTATCGATTGCTGGGAAATCGGTGCTTTTCCATGAACGAAAATTTCAGACAGCTGCTAATAAAAAAACGGAAAGACAAAAGTAGAGGCGAAAACTTTACTGTGACCTTCTGCGTAGCAAGCTGGTGTCTTCCGAGTCACGCAGATGCTGGTTACCTGCTTTGCAAAAAAAAGTAATAATAACAATGAAAAACCTATGTAGTCGGTGCAGTCTTCTCGACGCATGTAATATTGAATGACAGAATCGTGGAATCGCACCAAGCGTCAAAACATGTGAATTGCGCCACTACTGGGTATTTTTAAGGTTGCCCGCTATTACAAAGTGTGTGGCTGCGCAGGTGAACAGGGGCGCTCATCATCTGTACATCCACAAGGCAGTCGAGGATAGTTTGAAACGCCTTTGTTATGCGGGCAAACACTCTTTTCTTTGTGAGGCTGTTGACGGCGATGCGCAGGGGGCCGAGTTACGCTACCACGTTTCTTTTGTTCCATTCTGGTAGACGAAGCTCAAGCGTACTTCACGTTTCCGCAACACAGGGCTGCAGTGTGGCGGCAGTGCGGCGATATGCGTGTCGTGCGCGGCGATGGTGTAGCGCTTACTCCGCTCGACTGCTGAGGGAAAGTTCGGTGGCTTTATCTAGGTCGTGGTGGTCGAATTTTGATAATGTCACGCACCGCGAAAGACAAGACCACACTATGGCTGAGTGTGCGCGCGTGTGCTGCCTGCCGAATGCGCTGTGTTTATCTCCCCTCTGTCTTCTCTATCTTTCATGTCCCCCTTCCGCCTCCCATGTGCAGGGTAGCAAACCGGCTGCCTAAAGGCTGTTTAACCTCCCTGCCGTTCTTTTCCTCCTATTATCCTTCTTTGATGGAAGTGAAATGCCAAAGGCCCGTGTACTGTGCCACGTCACTGCCCGTTGAAGAAGACCAGATGGTGAAAACTACTGAAACTTTCCACTAAGGCGCCTCATAACCTTATTGTGGTTTCGGAGCGGAAAACACTGGATATTATTAATAAATGTGCGCCAACGTGGGCTTATTTCAGCCACCGTGCTTACAAGTTACAACGCGATCGCTTTATGAAGGTGAAAATTGCCTTATCAGGTTCTCATTGCACACCATGCGTGCGTTCGCAGTTTTGTGTGTCGTTACGCAGTGATATTTTTTTACGTGCAACGGAAATGCCTTCTTGTCACATCACTACCGCGCTCTGTGTCTCCATGAGTAGTGTCACCTAGAGTCAAAGTGGAACAACTAGAAAGGCGATGGAGCAACAATGTGGACACTACAAATGGTTGGTTCCGCTGCACATAAATGTGATCTAGTTGTTCGGGTTGCAGGACGTAACGACCTATTTATGAACAAAATAGTAGATGCTTCAGATACGTAATCTTTGAATAGCCCAGATATTCGTGTATTGCCGGCATTCAACTTACTGCAAGTTCTAGGTCTAGGAGGAAAATGATGGTAGGTGAATTTTCCACACCATCAGTGATGATTACATTGAAATTACAGCTCTTCAATCATCGGCGGAGCAGTAAGAGATGTCAAACACGACCAGTTGAAGCCGCAATCACTAGACTACGTTGTTGGACTTTATATCTATTTTTTTATATTTACACAAAAGTGGGCCTCACAGCATCTCCCTCCTTTTTTTTTTTGCGACGTACATCAGGCAACAGAGCACTCGCTGATTTCCTGTAATAAATATTCTATGCCTTGCGTGAAATTACTTCAGGCGCCATCCCTCGGCTCCTTTAAAGGCACTAAATTTGCAATTTTTTTTAGGCTGTGTCCGTTGGATACTGTGACCAGATGATTGCTGATTGAGGATTTTATAACACATCTCTTTGAACCTTCAAGGATATCCTTGAAGGTTCAAAGAGATGTGTTATAAAATCCACGTCTTGAAATTCACGTGTTTATTCCAGTTATCCTCTTCATTTATTGAAGTATAATATATCACGTTGTTGTATTCCTAATCTACTTGTGAATCTTACTTATTTCATCTCAAATACACAATATGTAACCCATAAAATAAGAATTGTTTTTTTATAAAAAGTAACCCCGGTGATTTTTTTATATTCATCTGTTTTGATAAACCTTTCTGCATATACGTTCCTTTTGGCACATTGACAATATGTGCCGAATTATGCAACCCTAAGCAATTTAGCTTTTAGACACAGAATGGTAAAATAGGTAGCCAATTCAAGAATCATGTTTACAAATGTGGGCGACCTTGTGTACGTGACGTATGTGTCCAGTATTTCTACCTCGCCTCGCCCAGCAGGCGGATGAAGCGCACGCTTTCATCTATATGGCGATGACGGCGCGAGAATATCAAGTCGGCTGCTTCACGCGCCGGTGCAATCTTCGCTGAACTCACCACTGGTAAGTTCATACAGGCTGGCACAGCTTGACCCTTTGTGGGATTACATCGCCACTTATTTTTTGAGAGATAGGGGGAGCACGTGTGCTACGTTTACACCTTGGCTAGCCATGGCCGCGCGTAGCCTTAGTTTCGTGCCTTCATCTTATACCCACATGGAGCGGCTCCCTGTTTTAGTTTCTGGTTGGACTCATCGTTTATTGTTTATTTATAATGTTGATGAGCCGCCCAACAAAATGAACCACCCTAGCTGTTAGAGTGCTGTTAATACGGTCTTTAAAAAACGGCATTATCTCAATATAGTCGAAAAAGCACCGCAGTTCCCGTTAAAAACCAATCTTGTGTACCGGCTACATTTTCTATGCTGTCTCTACTCTACTTGGATACGCTTGGCCTGGGCGTGAATGATGATGAGGGGGGCGAAGCTTCCGTCAGCCAGTCCGTGGTTCGGTTCGTCCGTGCGTTATTGCTTTCGTCCGCCCGCGCGACCATCTGCGCGTCCATTCATGTGTCCGTCCATCTGTCCATGCGTCCATCCATGAGTTCATCCATTGATCTCTCCGTTAGTTTGTGCGTCCATCCGTCCGTGCGTCCGCGCGTGTGTCCGTGCGTCCATCTAGTGGATACTCTAAGTACCGCCATCTCGCATCTCGCATCACCTGTGGCACATATCCGCTCCGCGTGTCCATCCATCCGTCCGTCCGTCTGCTAGTCTGCATGCCCGCCCGTCCATGCATATTTCCGTGTATACATCTAGTGAGCACTCCAAGTACTGCCATCTCTAGAACGGGTATGTGCCATCGGTGGCTACATACATCAACGGGGGATGGATAGACCCACACTCGAAGGAGCTTCAGCCCTAAAAGAAAAGGGGGAACTGGACGAGTTAGAAGGAAAGAAAGTTAAGGGCGCATTCTTTTCTGATACGTTGCGCCAGTTTATGATGATGGTGGTGCTGTTGCGGATGATGATGGTAACCTTTCGCTGATGGCGCCCAGCCACAAAGGGGGATAGGCTTAGAACCAGGTGGCAGGATCTTAGAGTTAAATATCTATAAATTTAAAAAACGTACACCGGTGGTCAAAATTTCCGGAGCCCTTCACTACGGAGTCTCTCATAATCATATGGTGGTTTTGGGACCTTAAAACCCACATATCAATCAATCAATCAAAAAATGTACACTGTAACTTTAGTCTAAAAGAAAACTCAGCTAACAAATGAAAATTTTGTAGAACGAACAGTCAGACTATTAGATGGGATGCTTGTCAATTTTAACTGTGGGCTGCAGTGAATAGTGTCAACCCGCCATACATTGTAATCCCTATGTTTCACGTATGTAACCAAAAACCACAGAGTGTATAACAGCATGTAGACCCCCCTCTCCGTTTTTGTTTTGTGAAATCGCTTTCGTGTCGCATAGAAACATACCTAAGGAATATAAGCACCGACTAGCCCAAAAATGAGTTCTTTTATACTTGAAATATTTATTTTCTTCCTACGCTTACTATTCTCTGTTGTTGTTACTCCTGTTGTCTTCTCTAGAAAACTCTACTTCTAAGCGGAACTACTTGCTCACAGTTTCAAGTGATATTTATTGACTACTTAGCAACAACTTGTGAATTAACGTTTCAATTATCGACTCGAGGATATTATTTTGTATGAGACAGTTGCCGGTCGTCAAAGCTGTGACATACCTACCCCTTTTAACTTGACAAAACTGGACACTAGTTTCAGATATACATCGTCTAATTGCCAAGGCATGGAACTGAACGCAACTGAACGTGCCCGGCGAGCAGTATATGTATCCGTTAGGTAAAACAGAAAGTCCATTTGATGAGATCGTCTAAAAGTTTTAGCCAAAGCTTGCTGCGACAACGATTCGTTTAGTGAAAGCCTCAAGATAGTGTATTGTTACGAAAGTGGCAAGAGACATGGCACAGTACTATAAATTCATTTCTAGAGTAAGAAAATAAGAAACGAATACAAGAAGTACGACCAGTCAAAGAGTATTGTATGGAAGCGGGCAGTCAGCCTGCAGAAAATGACGAATGTGGTATGAAGATACATTGACTGCAATGAACACAGTACAGTATAATGTAGGTGGAGAATAAAGTTACAGTGCAAATGAACGGCCGTTTGTGCTCGGCAAGAAAAAAGAAGCATGGCGCCTTTCTTGGCTGATCCTCCTTCGTGGGTGTGCGCCTGCATAACAAGGATCATCATCATCATCATCAAAAGCGGATGCGTCTCGCGCCTGGATCTTCCAATGGCGGCGTTCTGCCATCAGTCCACTGACACTGGTTGAGAAGACGTAGCTAGCCGCCACAGCAGCCTGCTGGCTTCACCTTCAGCCGGGTCGCCGTCCTGGTGACCGCCCGCCAAACCAAGCGCTTAGCCTCTCATTAAGTGAGCTACGCTGTTGGCGCGGCCCGCGGCTCGACGCCAGCATGGAGGACAACGAGGACGCCCCAGTGATGGCGGGCACCGTACCCCGCCAGAAGGTGACCGCGCGCTGCAAGTCCATTGACCGGTACGGTGACTCGGACGTCGACCTCACCAGGAAGCGCTCCTTCGCCGACGAGTACTTCAAGCGCGTCGCGCGAGACCTCAAGTCCATACCGTGCCTGCTGCTCCTGGGTAACATCTTTGCTTTCGTGTTCCTCATTATCTGGTCCAACATCACGAAGCACCTGTTCGTGACCCAGAAGCCGACGGAGGTCACCACGCCCGCCGAGACGAGTCCACCGCTGATCCGTTCCATCCGCGAGATGCACATGTGCAACAAACCGCGTTGCGGCGCCGTTGGGCACGCCATCAACTACGGCGTCGACGTGGACATCCTACCCTGCAAGGACATCTTGGAGCACGCGTGTGGCCGATGGATCAGGGCCGACGAAGAGATATACCAGAAGTGGATGCTCGGTTCGGCGCGCCTCTACATCGACGACATGTACAGCGACCTGAAGCGCTACCTCGAGACGATGCCTCTCTCGGTGCCGCTGCGAACGCAGCACAAGGTGTCAATTCTTTATCGTAGGTGCGTGTCGGAAGGCAATGCGGACAACCGCGATCTTCTCAAACATATGATGGATAACGTCTACAGCCTCGCAGGCTGGCCATTCGAAAGCGCCTTCAAGCCATACGAGTCAATCCTGGCGAAGTTTCTACGCCGCACGAGTGAGCCGGCTCTTCTCTCCATAGGCACGGCGAGAATGCTCCGTATCACGCGCGCCAGCAGCGACATCGATGACGAGGGGTCAAACGACATACTCTTGTCGTTGGACTGTCCGAGGTTCCCTTTCCCGAGGTATTGGCTCCTGACGCGAAACGATGCAGACAAAAACGATTACACGGCGTTGGTAATGAACTTGATTAAGTTGTACAAGAACGTAGATGTTCCTTTATCACTGGTGAAAAACATTGTATCTTTTGAAATTAACAACGCGTACGTAACGAGAAGATATTGTCACAGACGGAAGCTTAGAAGGTACCCTTTAAGCCAATTGAAGGAGAAGGTGAAGAAGTTCCCCTGGGATTCTTTTCTACAGGAAGTTGTTGGAAATGATACCGGCATTATCATCGACGACAACACTAAAGTGCTGCTCAGATCATTCGACTATCTTAAATACATGGCCAGTCTCCGCAACCCGCCGAAAGAAGGACGCGCTGTGAATTACATTGGTTGGCGCATATTTTACTTTTACGGGCCACTCGCCTTTCCCTCTCTCAGAAGTAAGATCACCGAGTTCCGTTCTCTGAAGCTCAACGAGTCGCATATCGAGGAGTGGAAGAAGTGTCTTTTCATAACAAATGACGTTATGCCAATTGGAATGGGGCGAGTTTACGTGGAGGCCATGACGCGCATGAAGACTCTGTTCGCCGTGCAAGAACTGGTCTCTAAGGTAATTTTCAGCTTCAAGTACATGCTCTCGCAAGCAATGTGGCTCGATTCTGAGGCCAAGGTCAACGCGTCCAACTACCTGACCAAATTGAATACGATGGTGGGTATCCCCAAGTGGGTCGCCGACGACAATACACTCGACCGCTACTATGAGAGCTTCACCTTCGACATCACAAAAGACGCCTTCTTCACCATGTTCGACCTCGCCACTCAGCACACGGCAAAGTATCGGTTCCTGCCGCTTTTCCAGCAGTTTTCGAACCAGTTTTTCCGCAGTCACTACAGGCTAGGACGTCTCGTTGTGGACAATCGCACAAACAACGATGACCTGCTCAAGGGAATCAACATGCGGCCCCTGCACTCCTTCATATTCCCAGGGCACATTGCGGACCTATATTTGCACCGATATAACATGAGACAAGCGCTCGTCTTCGACGTGAACGAAAACGCTCTCCTTCTTCCTGCGGGGCTACTGCAGCCACCCTACTTCGACCCCAACGTCCCGCTGGCCATCAACTACGGGGGCCTTGGCGTGCTTATACTGCACGACATGGTGCGCGAATTCTTTCGCTTCTTCTTCGACGACACCGATGCCCGGTGGCGCAAACGCACTCGGTGCATCAACAACAAGGTGTTCCGCAAGACGGAGGAGGCAAGCGGTAGTCTGGACGAGAACCAAGAGCATGAGGTAGTCACCTTCACCATGATGACGGTGCGTGCGGCGTACAACGCGTACCACTACGCGCTGGGCACTGACGACGATGATATCGTGCCTGGTGGAAGCGTCGAGTCGAATCCAGATCAGTTGTTCATGCTCAGCACCGTGCGCACACTCTGCTCTATCGTCAGAGACAGGTATGACCATTTGAGTGTTTAGTCATTTTGCACAATTGCACTGGTGTTTCGGTTAATTGGTCCGTTGTTGTTGTGATAATGCTGTACCGCGTCACATCTAGGGTATTCAACCAAATGAGATTTTGGTTTACCGCAAATCCTTTTTTCATAACTTCACTCTACCCCTGTAAACCAATTTTTTCCTAAATGACACTGAAACAGTTATGCTGTTTTCATATCACTAATTTTCGCCGCACCTTCAAAAATATTAAGTTAGCCAAACTGTTCATAAAATATCTGTCGGGAACTCAGGCTCGCGTAATTGGTGCAGACAGGACCACGTGATTTTTGACAGAAAAATAGTGCACACATCTTTTCAAGTTTTCAATATACATTTGAATTACTAAACACGCAACCTTCTTATTAAAGTTTCGGGCTATAATACCTTAACACCCACTGCCGTGGCTTCTTGCTCTGGCGTTGCACTGTGCTGGGGAGAACAACCTCAGTGGTTTGGCTTAGCGTCTCTGCAACCAAAATTTGTTTCGAATATGTTATGTAGCAATCCAAGGACGCTCGTGTACCACATTTTTATGAGTGTTTTTTAATTACCCTTGGTTAAGATTAGTCCGAAGCCTCTCACTATGGCATACCACCCAACTTATTTTCTTCTCAGTGCTTGCATGCCAGTACAATTGTGCCCAGGCAACACCAGCTAGACCTAAGAGATCGCTGTAGCTGGTGTTGGCTCAGACCTTTTGAAAAAGATCGTATTCCTTTAAGTGAATTCCTCGCTGTCATTACTAGAACTTTTCGCTAGCTACAGATATATTATAAAGAAATTCGTAAAAAACAGCTATACTGTTCAGGTGCATCTTTTGCTGCGAATATTTTTTTTGCGTAGTGCTGAGGCTAGCATAATAGCAACAATGCGGCGAGCTCAATCAGATTAGGACAGTAGAGGAGGCTTTGTAGAAAGTCAGCGTGCGTATGGTGCTCCTCTCCTTGAGAATGACTTTCTTCGAGAGAACTCGGCTTCATGAGCAGTTCAAATAAATATCGTAGCTATAGTGCTATTACCCAAAAGCGCACGTTGCAAATAACACCGAGTATCGGCGAAAGTCATTATTTTGTAATGAGCCAAGTTGCGCAATTTACTTCGAAAAGGGTTTGTCCGGGGCGTTTCAATTTTAGTTCAAAAGTTTCAACTTTTTTTTTTGTAGTGTTAGGCTGAAGCTCTGGTCCATATAGCGTTTCCTGCCAAGGAGTATAATGTCCGGGCAATTTGAGGAGAATAATACTAAGCTAAACGCTACTGAATTTCCGCAGTGTGATCCTGCTTTGCGGATTGTAACAGCACATGACCAATTCCATCACAGGAACTTCGCACTGGTGGAGCTCGGGAAAGATACGCTTCTCCTCCGTAAAATCACGGCGGCACTACAAGGCCTCGACGAGCTGCAGGACGCGTTCCGGTGCAGTAGCGATAAGAGGAACGCCTACTACCACTGCTTGGAAAGCGCGCACCCGACGGAAGAGTAGTCGGGTCCACCACCCACCAATTCCGCAGCCGTGCAGACACCACGAGGGAGCGGCCTGCAATGAGGGGCTCTCGGAGCAAGAAAGACATTAGCAAGGTACCGGCTAATGTAAGCAAAGTACCAAGCAAAGTACCGGCTACGTACTTTGCCGCAACGCGTAGCAAGCAACAAACGGCGCATTTCGCATCTGTGTCAAGCGTTGATGGAACAATATCCGCTGTTCTGTGCTTGGAGCGTCAGCTTTATGCATTGTGAACAGTGAATGAACTCAGTTCACCAAGCTACGATGAAACAAACTACGAGGAGCTGAACGTGACTGAATAGGATTCTGGCACGCCTTCCAAGGAGTCTGCACTGTTGATTAAACCAACATGTGACGTGCAAGAGTGACGAATCTGTCGTCACGCGTTTCTGCGTTATGAAAGGGCACAACGACGTCAGGTGCTAAGGATGGCGTTGCTTCTGTTGCAGTTTCATCCACATTGGTGGTGCCGCCTTTTGATGAACTTGGTCACGTCGGTTACTTTATACGAGAAAACTGCACCAATTGTCTGATGACGCACAAGCTTCCAACGAAGTCACCTTGGCTGGAATTGTGTCAGATGGAGACAGCTTATACAGATCTTAACTGAAAAAACACGCTGAAGATGTCGAGTACTTTTGCATGGACCCTGTCCTGTCTGTAAGTGCCCAAAGACCAAGTGCTAGCCGGCCCTCGTGTGTGGTTACTTGTTGCAGCCGGCTTCCGCAGAATATGCGAGGACCATATGGGACTCCCAACTAGATTACATCGAAGGAAAAGGTCGTGAACCGAGGCATTAAATTCAGTTTTCCTCGTGCTTTGTATCTTGCTTGGATCTCCGTAGAAAGCGCTGTGCATGTTCTCGTTTCCAGAATCGCAACTTACAAAAAACTATGCTCTCTCTTCCTGATTGAGTCCTATTCAGTGATCATCGGCTGCCGTCCCTGCGCCCTCTTCTTACAGCTTCAAGTATCGACAAGACGCTATAATAAACTTCGGCGTGTCCCGCATAACGCTGTTAACTGCAGCTGATACTCTATTATGGGTCGCCTTGTGTTCACTATACAAGTTATTTGCTAGATATTGTGTATTCATCAATAATCTAGTGCGTGAACAGTGCTGTCCTCAACGAATTCAGTTTTTTCCTTGCAAATGTGCAAGATATGCTGTTAATATCTGCGAGCGTAGGATACCTACAGTGAACAGAAGACAGAGTGAAATAGGTGCATTTTATTCCTCACTGGCTAAGAATCGCCAAATTGAAGTGCCAATTGCCAAATGCCCATACAATCAGAACAGCTTGTTCACAAGTTTAACTGTCTGGAGCGACATTCAAGCTGCTTCTCTCCATGCACATAATATGTACAAGCCCATAAAATATGCAATCCTAGCCAAAAATATGAAAATATAAAGGCCTAGGAGAGTATGTTCGTGTATGCATGCCGCAGAAAACTAACAAAAACTTCACACGCGTTACACCGAAGGAAATGGAAATTAGCAGCTGCGCCACAATGTCAATGTTTAACGCAGTGAAGCATACCAGAAATCAGACGGGGTCGTTTCAATAGTGTGTGTCCAAAGCACGCATCGTCACTTCTTTTTTTTTTTTCTCTCTTTTTTTCAAGAATGAATTTTGGAGATTCCTGGTAATGGCGTCACGCGACTCCTGGACAATGCAAACCCAGTTTGATAAACTGTGTTTTTGGTGACGTGGACAATAATAGTGATGTTATTTTTCAAGAATGAATTTTGGAGATTCCTGGTAATGGCGTCACGCGACTCCTGGACAATGCAAACCCAGTTTGATAAACTGTGTTTTTGGTGACGTGGACAATAATAGTGATGTTTATTATTTCTGTCTTACTGAAGTATGCTGCATCTCCCTATCAGTGTGTTTCCCGCAGCCACATCCCCCACCCATCTCAGAGCTTTACACAGCCATACTAAGACAATTCTGAGAGTGATTATGACACTACAATTCGGGATCTTGTAACAACATCCTTCGGCAGAACTCTTCATTGCACGTGCACCCTAAAACACGAAGACGTAGTCGTACGGTCCGTCGTAGAAGTGCATGGCACGTTCAGCGTGCGCTAAAAGTCCTCCGTCGAGCAGGCGTCTTCCGTAGACCACGCCTTCATCGCGGCTCCTGACCAGGCCCGCATCCAGTAGCCAATCCACAAGCCGGTGTCCGTGGAAGCCAGATCGATTCGAAGGCGCTAGATAGCCGCTGCATGATGGGAAGGATGCAGGGGGCAGGTTAATTGTTTCGTACGCTAAACAAACGCGAACCTCGCGTGGCTATCAAAAAAGAAAACAAAAAACTTTTGCGCATGAAGCAGTTCTATGACACGAGTAAGACGAGCTATAACTGGAAGCAGTATTGTGAAGCCGTACTTCTCGGTAAAGCTTCTCGAACGTCTGAAACGTTATAGACTCAATCTGTGAATACAGCGGTGAGAGGATTCATGTCCCGCAAATTTATTCAGAGAAAATTTGGTACATTTTTTTTCCTCGTTACATTAACGAGCGTGCGAACCACGGTAACGGCCACAACTTAAGCGAATGCAGAAACACTAAAAAAGAAAATACGTTTAAGGAAATATATATTTGCCGTGTCTGCTTTTGATGCTCTTAAAACACGCCAAAACTGCTAACTTGTTTCGTTTTACTTCAATTAGTGCTTCCTATTGATGCTGTTTTTTTAATAAATCAGTTTTATTGCCTTCGTGTCCCTCAAGCATCAAACTCGGGATCTCTTTTACGGCAAAACAAGATTGATGAACCACGTAAAGTGCACATTAAAGCCCCGACACATTTCTGAACCCAGTGTTTAGGATAGCATGCACCTAGATAGTTCGCAACTATCAATTATTAAAGACAAAGCGTCCAAACAGCGTTTGTGACGTCATGACTTTCTTCTTGTGTCTGTGTTCGCACGTCTTATCTGTTAGAAGCAGTATTGTGTCTTAAGATCTATAAGTGTGAAAGTGTCTTTTGTCGCCCCCCGCTTTAATCACATACACAGACGCGAGTAACAACTGAGAAGATCCAGCAACTCACACTTCTGTCTCGTCCAAGAATATTTCGAAGGCTCGGCGATGGTAGACGCTGAACTGGTGGCAGACTATTTCGTTTGTGTTCAGTAATCCGGCCGAGAGGACCGTCCCCTGCTTGGGGCGCCTCGGTTTACCGCCTGCTCCTCGCAACCTGAAACGTTGTTGGCCTTCGTATGTAGTTTGTTGTTCTTGAAGAGAAAGAAGTAAAACAAACAGAGCAGGCAGAAATAGGATGTGACAAGATCTAAGGATCTACACTACTCTGGATAAAAGATGGGAGCAGGCTCTAGCTTTAAGGAGCATTTAGAAGCAAGCTTGTAGAATGAAGAGCTACGATAAAGTGCAATACCTTACAACAGCTGATTTTCTTTAGTATTTGTCTTTTCTGCAGCGAACATGAATCGCTTTGAGCATCACTACGAAATCTTGAGTTGGCATCGAAGCTGAGCCTGTATTGCGCCAGCTACCCACTGTTTCATCCTTAGATCCCCTCTTTTCTTTTTCTTGACCTGTTTCGTCTTGTGACACATTGCGCCTCCTATTAAGCCGGCTTTAAGTTATGCAGGTACAGTAAGACGAAATAAAAGTGGACAAACTGGCTGGTACACAAGACGGAAAGCTTCTCCGAATTGGAATCGAGAAGGAACATAAAAGAGTGTGTGTGTTCGAATTGTGCAAGTGTTCTATAGGGTGCATGCGAGACGGAAAAAAAACGAAGGAAAGTGGTGTTGCCTTACAGCAGCAGGACTTGTGCTTTCGCCTCGCTAAGCAGCTTTTCCTCCAGTCCGCACGCCAGAAAGACAAGCATCCCCTGAAACGTGTAGCGATTAGTGTGTAACAGGCAGCAGCAGAACGAAAGACGATCGAAGGAACGGTTTCGCTCCAGGGAGCGGAAAAAAATGCAGCGCATGCAGACACGAGAAACGTTCAGACAGTGGTGTGCGTCAAAAACAGCGCTCAATAAAAATGCAATACATCTGAGATGGTTGAAACTGCACACAAAAAAACACTGTAAACACTCGAAACGTACTGTCCTTCTCATCCCTGCTAGGTAAAGCAAGCGTGTGGGTGTTTCGAAGGAAGAAGAGAGCACGGGAAAGGGACAAATCTAGGCTGAAGTAAGAAAGAACACTCGCACAGGATTTGGCGTTGCCGCACTGTTTCTGCTGATGCCGCGCGCGGTGGGGATTAGCGCTGCTTGGAACCATTCCTTCTTCGCATTTGAGGATCCACCCATGCGCGAGGATTGAAATGCAGTGCTGCTTCTTTTCTTTGTTGAAGGAAACAATCAAACGCGCACGCATGTGCACAAACACCCACATGTGTGCGTACACACACTCACGCACACTCAGAAGCAGTGCACTTGAATCTAGGTCTCAAAGGAAAAAAACCAAGGAAAGAGAACATCAAATGGTATAAAGCAGTCGCCCAAGCCGTCCATCAGGGCTGAAACAAGCCGTAGTTTTGCAAAGCCAGAACATATACAGCAAGACAGTCACCCCATTCTTGACGGTCACTCAAAGACACCTCCTTCGCGCAAGGCTGTACGAAGGCAACTTAATGCCTGAAGCAACCGTACACAATGTGGGGCTGCGTTCTGCGCGGCCGGCTGGCTTAAAAAGTGCCACTTGCAGCCTATCTTAGGCAATGACCACTTTCGCTGAGGTTCATGCCAATCACGTAAGGAATGCTTAGAAAGTGCTTCGAATCCCCCATAGTTACGCTGTCCTGCCATTTTTGGGGGTGAAGCTCGCTATGCCGTGGGTCAAGTGTCCATGATGTACGTAGAAGTAGCAGTAGGCAGCCACCTCCATGGCCGGACTAAAGGAGTGGCACGCGCGCACCCTCTCAATTGAAAAGGAAACCAGGACACGATATTCATAAATGAAAAGTTAGTTATTTCTATAGAAGTAACTTACATAGACGGGTATTGGTGACTTATTCTTCAATAAACTTTGCCTTGAATTTGATGCTTACTAAAAAAACTAGTATCAGAAGGACGCACTTTCAGCACTGACCAGAAAGGGTCAGATAGTGCTGAAAGTTAAACTCGCCGCGCGTAAGCTCCGCGGTTTTACCAAGGTTTAGCGAGGGTTTCGCCGCAGGGCCATGAATATAGTGAACTATTATATTGCCATGAACTAGAGGCCGTGAAAGGTGGGAAGTAGACACGATATGCAGGCCGTAAGAAAGTGCGCGTGTTCAACCTCTCGTTTAGTCCAAGTAATGTCCGCTGGATGGCGATACTTCTATATGCTGAATATATATTGAAAAGATGCGAGATGGCGGTACTTGGAGTGTTCACTAGACGGACGGGCGGACAGACAAGCAGTTGCACGGACGGGCGCATGGATGGTTGCACTAATAGACGCATGGACGGACGCAGGGACGGATGCAAGGACAAACGCAAGAATGGACGCACATATGGATGCATGGACGCATGGTCGCACAGACGGACGCATGGACGGACGGAAGCAAGAACGAAAGGACGGACGGACGCTTCGCCCCACTCATCATCATGCACTCCGTGAATATGCTGTGATTTTTTTAATCATTCCTCGTCTCTGTATCCATTTTTTCTGAAGGCTTAATTGTACACTGTGATTTCTCTCTGTCCAATAGCAAAATATTATCGACCACCTCCCCGAAGAGGACCCTGCAATAATGAGAAGCAGTAGCGGCGCGTGCGGCGTCGACCCGGTTGAGACGCCCGCTGGAAAAACGCTTGCAAGAGAAACTCGGTGTAGCGTTTACTCTAATAAAAACTTAATAGAAACGCATAGATGGGGGGGTGGGTAGGGTTCCGTCTAAATTTCATCGCAGATAAACTAGCCGAAAGAGTGTTTCGACACGACGTGCAGTCGAGTGTTGTGGTAGGTGATGACGTGTGACGTGTGAAAATAGACGCATAATGCCCCCCCCCCCCCCCACACACACATGTGAAAATAGACGTGTGATGCCCCCCTACCCCCACACACACATGTGAAAATAGACGTGTGATGCCCCCCTACACATGAGGGGTGGGGGGCATCACACGTTTTTTTTCTGCGTGCTCCTATCGGCGAATGTCAAAGACTTTGAGACGGGGCAGTGTCAGCAACGCAGCTCTATCTGGTTAGTGTGCGGAGTGAAATCGGTTGATCGCGCGCAGTAGTCATGTGAGGCGAGCGAGAACGAGTGTGCGACCGCGTGGCAAGGCAGGGTGGGAAACAATTCAGAACTGATGTTATTCGTCTATGGGCCAATCAAAAGTAGATTCCCTAATAACGTCACGTAAAGAAACTCATAGCATCAAGAAGTGCGCTGAAAATATGGTGAATGCTAACAGAGAGTAGCGTGCTCGTTCTCTGTGTTTTCTGACGTGGTTTAGGGGTTCCTTAAGAGGAATCCACGGGTGTTTTGTTGGGCGACGATGAAAGTCCGCTTGCTGTGGCATGGTCGGTAACAAGTTACGGCTCACATTGACGAATTTTTTTTTTACGCTAAAAAGGTTTCTGAGAGAAAACTCAAGCCAATCCCGTCGCTGGAGGTTCTAGTGAAAGCATCCGGCCAACCGCAAACTACTTACGGACGAAAACCTGGCAGCCTTTTCTTTTATTATTGACAGATAAAAGTGCCAATCCAAGACAAATGCAG
The DNA here is from genome assembly GCF_043290135.1 of Rhipicephalus microplus. NCBI lineage: Eukaryota > Metazoa > Arthropoda > Arachnida > Ixodida > Ixodidae > Rhipicephalus > Rhipicephalus microplus. Next base: position 173,198,671 of record NC_134700.1, on the reverse strand, counting down.
GGAGGGCAATATGTTACAACTGTCCATGATGTGCTACCTCTTCTATCTTAGTATTTTAACTTCATGTAATTACTCGGTCGTCGTCCAATAAGAAGCCGGAGGCTACGTGATGCGCTCTACATGCAATTATTACGTGTTGCGCTGAGTGCACGTCGTGGCTACTTGAGGCGGTGATCATGCTTCATGGCTTTTTTTGTAGTTGCGTCAACTTTAGCCTATATTTTAACATTGTGAGCAGTCGGGAAGTGTTCCCCAAACCCCTCTCCCCCTTGAAATTAGGATAGACGGGGGTGTTCTACAAAAGACAAGTAGAAATGGTTTTTTTTTTATTGAGGGCCCCCAACAAGTAAGCCATCCCCGAAAAAAATTTCTGGCTGTGGCCTTGATGGTGCGGCTACTAAAGCAGCCTACTGTTTTTGTGTGTCGACTAATGTTTTGTCTTCCAAGTTGCGACACTCACACACACGCTCTAACCTTATTCCCTGGAAAAGTAGTCATGGGATGCTTCTACAGTAAAACGTGTCATAATAACCTTGTATGAATGCGACAAATTGTCATTGCCCTAGGCGAATATTCCTGACCTAACGTGTCTATTGGGATGACCATAAATAATGCAAGGAATAATGCTGTTCATGTTTCCTTTTCTTTCTTTCTTTCTTTCTTTCTTTTAACACTTAAGATGGACTCATAAGTCTATTTACATTCTCTACTAAGCTGTGGGATTGGTACTAACCAAAAATAGAGAAACATAATTGCAGCATCCAACTCCGGTTCGCGTCACCCTTCATTTTCCACACTGATTAGGGCCTACTGAAAAGTCTAGAATTGGTGTCTATAACAAATCGCATGTAGAACGAGGCCAGAGTTTTTTTCTTAATAGCTACCTGTCTCTCTCAGAGTTCTTAGCTTGTTGTAAAAGTTCCCTTTGCAGATATTCGATGTCTTCACTTTTATTTCTTTTTTCGGTTTTTTTTTTGTTTTGACAGAATGCCTGATGAAGTGGCAATAGCAATTTTCACGAAAACTTTCGGTGCCAGTCTTTTCTTAAGCAAACAGATTCATTAAGATTTTTAGTTTTTTTTTTTGCACAATTGCAACACCTGCCGCGACGGGAACAAATAAAGAATGTTAACAATGGAACTTTCCATTTCGCTACTTCGACGCCGCCAATTCTTAGGCAAGGAAACGCTGCATCTTGCTTTTGTATAGCCTCGTATTTTTTACTCAAACAGGACTTTGATGTTTCATTAGAGCTAGCCTCATCGGCAATCGTGTATGACGAAGGAAAAGAGCCAAGCGTTTACCTCATTTGTTTCCTTCGTATATCTGAGCAGCTGTAGCTTGTAAAGTTGCGTCAGTCTCCCTTCAATTGTGAATAAAATTTCTGAGGCGAAGGACTGAACGCAACGTTTTCTCTGAATCTAAACGCTCAAAATTTGAAGAAGCACATCTTAGAGCATGAGGCAATGTGGCTTAGTGATTGCTCTCGCAATTTTAGATTTATCCTGGTTGTGCCGTGATAGTTTGTATTAAATCGAACGTCAATCATGAATATGGGATCGCGATTGCTTAACAAATATGTACGTACACCTCCAAATCCGCAAATGTTTCATACCTGTCCGAAACTTAGTGCTGCATCCACTAGTTGAAGAGCTCTGAAAACGCCGTATGGTGCACCAAGAAACAGCCTCCCGTAGCTGACAAATATTCCCTGTAATAAACAAAAAGGGGGAGAGGAGCCATCAGATAAAGAATATATTAACAGACCTGTTTTTATTGCTACAAAGCTACGTTTTCTTCTGTAAAATTAAGCCAACAAATGGCTTCTAGCCACTTACTGCAAACATTGCATGCAAGTGCGGTTGGCTTGTGCTATAACCTTAGCAACGTAGATTCTGGTCTCTTGACATAAGCATGCATATGCCCAGTGCAACTAGGAACTTGTCTTCACTTGAAACAATAGAGGTAGGGGCTTTAGTTGGGCGAATATGCAGCGCAGGGAAGCGTATTGCAGATTATGAAAATTGTTTATTGAGCGGTGTGGCTCCCAGGCCGTGCTTCAATGTTGCTCTCGTTTCATCTTAGCTTATGTGTTCTGCATTACGTCGAGCTACTACCTATACGCCTGGAATGTAATGTAAGATCGAAAACGTGCACCTAAGTCACAAATGCACATATCATTATCAAAAGCATAGAGCCAATATCAAAGTGTACTAGCGATAGAAAAGCTCCGTCAATTCGGTCCGTTATTTCTAGCGCTACAGCGCGCTTATTCACGAAGCAGTCAAAGTTTATCAGCAACTGTTGAGCGTATATTAACCCACGTCACGCGAAAGTGATCGTTCAGGCCGACTACTTTGACGAGACGTGTTGCCCAAATCATTCCAGAAAAACGTACATGCTTGCTGTGTTTTGAACGCAGCGAAACAATGTAACCAATACTTGAACATCACCCGCTATTACATCGAGTGGCTATGAATGCATCACGGCAGTTTTTGCGACCGTCAAACCTGCACGCGTGATAGTAGCAGTGAACAATGTCCTTTCCTGCGATCACAAGTGTGTCTCTCTGTTTACTTCGTTCCCACATCTGTTTTCTCTGCATTGTCATTTCACACACCCACTGTATTATATTAAACAGTCGTTGTAGCTAACAACTCTACGTTTCATTTATTTTACATCTCTGTCAGAGTGTCAGCCACCAGTAGTATAGCGCAAATTTCAGCCGCTCTGTTTTTGCCATAAAGTGGAGCATGCCGTGCATGGAAGCGTTCCAATTAACCATCGTTACCCTCCTGCACATTAGTGCAGGTGGTTAACTATAGTCTCACTGTGAAGGTAACGGTAAGATTTGGACAGAAATGCAAACCCATGATCCAAGTTTAAAACCACTGTCTTTATCACTTTTTTGGGGGAATGATGCAGCCGACGACTCTAAAGACGTGAAAATCACCTGCAAAGTAGATAATTGCAAAAACCGCGCTACTTTTTTATTCTATTTCTGAGTTGCGGCAATCTTCAAGCTACTAGACTGTGTCATTTTGCTTCAGCGTAATACGGGCAAGAAAGATATTAATCGTACTATATACAAAATAATACTTTCTACCGAAAACGAGAAAACCGCAAGTGGACATGGAGGAGCCTTAATGGCGAAAATAAGAACGAAATAGAATTTATAATGACTGCACACCCAGGAATTGTGCAGGATGTGGAAGTGGTTGGCAAGGTACGATGCAGTGACCATAAAATGGTACGGTCTCGAATTCGCCTAGACTTGAAGAAGGAACGACAGAAACTGATCCGCAAGAAGCCAATCAATGAGCTATCACTGAGAGGGAAAGTACAGGAATTCAGAGTGTCGCTGCAGAACAGGTACTCGGCTCTTAGTGAGGAAACCAACCTTAGCGTAGATACAATGAATGATAATCTAACGAGTATCATTACGGAGTGTGCAGTGGAAGTTGGAGGCAGGGTAGTTAGACATGACACTGGCAAGCTTTCCCGGGAAACTAAGAACCTAATTAAAAAGCCTCAAATCATGAAACTGTCAACTACAACAGACAAAATAGAATTGGCAGAGCTTTCGAAGTTGATTAATAGACGTAAAGTATGTGATGTAAGAAGGTACAACATGGAGAGAATTAAACACGCTCTGAAAAACGGAGGAAGCGTCAAATCAGTGAAGAGGAAACTTGGGATAGGCAAAAGTCGGATGTATGCAATAAGGGACAAAGAAGGCAAAATAACTACCAATATGGATAGGATAGTTAAAATAGCGGAGGAGTTTTACAGAGATCTGTACAGTAGCCGAGACAACCATGACCTTAATACTATAAGAACTAGCAGTAACCCAGATGACACCCCACCAGTAATAATAGAAGAAGTCAGAAAAGCTTTGGAGTGCATGCAAAGAGGCAAAGCTGCTGGTGAGGATCAGGTAACATCAGACCTGCTGAAAGATGGAGGACAGATTGTGTTAGAAAAACTAGCCACCCTGTTTATGAGGTGTCTCCTGACGGGAAGGGTACCAGAGTCTTGGAAGAACGCTAACATCATCTTAATACACAAGAAAGGAGATGACAAGAACTTGAAGAATTACAGGCCGATCAGCTTGCTCTCTGTAGTATACAAGCTATTTACAAAGGTAATTGCTAACAGAGTAAAAAAAACATTAGAATTCAATCAACCAAAGGAACAAGCAGGATTTAGAACAGGCTACTCAACAATTGACCACATTCATACTATCAATCAGGTAATGGAGAAATGCTCAGAGTATAACCAACCACTATACATAGCCTTCATAGATTACGAGAAGGTGTTTGATTAAGTAGAAATATCAGCCGTCATGCAGACACTGCGGAATCAGGGCGTAGATGAAGTATATATAAACATTCTGGAAGAAATCTACAGGGGATCAACTGCTACCATAGTGCTTCATAAAGAAAGCAACAGAATACCAATCAAGAAAGGTGTAAGGCAGGGGGACACAATCTCCCCAATGTTATTTACCGCGTGCTTACAGGAGGTTTTCAGAAGCCTAGAATGGGAACAGTTAGGGATAAGAGTTAATGGAGAATACCTTAGTAACTTGCGCTTCGCCGATGACATTGCATTGCTGAGTAACTCAGGGGACGAATTGCAACTCATCATTTCGGAGTTAGACAAGGAGAGCAGAAAGGTGGGTCTTAAAATTAATCTGCAGAAAACGAAAGTAATGTACAACAACCTCGGAAAGGAGCAGCGCTTCGAGATAGGTAATAGTGCACTTGATGTTGTAAAAGACTATGTCTACTTAGGGCAGGTAATAACCGCAGAGCCTAACCACGAGATTGAAGTAACTAGAAGAATAAGAATGGGGTGGAGCACATTCGGCAAGCACTCTCAAATTATGACAGGTAGATTGCCACTATCACTCAAGAGGAAGGTACATAACAGCTGCATCTTGCCGGTACTTAGCTACGGAGCAGAAACCTGGAGACTTACAAAGAGGGTTCAACTTAAATTGAGGACGACGCAGCGAGCAATGGAAAGAAAAATGGTAGGTGTAACCTTAACAGACAAGAAGAGAGCTGAGTGGATTAGGGGACAAATGGGGGTTAAGGATATCATAGTTGAAATAAAGAAGAGGAAATGGACATGGGCCGGGCATGTAGCGGGTAGACAAGATAACCGCTGGTCATTAAGGGTAACTAACTGGATTCCCAGAGAAGGGAAGCGGGTTAGGGGGAGACAGAAGGTTAGGTGGGCAGATGAGATTAAGAAGTTTGCGGGTATAAATTGGCAGCAGCAAGCACAGGACCGGGTTAACTGGCGGAACATGGGAGAGGCCTTTGTCCTGCAGTGGACGTAGTCAGGCTGATTATGATGAGAAGGATACAAAATAACAGGAAAAAAATTATCTATATGACATCGAGGTGCCCTAGACAGCCACTGTTCCTTATCTATACGGTCGCGTTCTTGTAAATATCGTTTTACTCCTGTTCACATTCGCGTCTATTGATGTGACGTCTGAACTAGATGTCACTACTGGAAGACGTGCTTCGCCAAGGCAGTGGGCATACTTCTGCATTTTCCGAGACTTGTTGACCTAACAATTTGACCTTAACTTTAAATTCTAAAAAAAAGGATTTACCACATGAACGCAAAGCTAACGGCTCCGTCTATTTTTCGCTCTTAAATACTCTTACTTTTTTTCCTTATACGCTTCTCTAGTCTTAAAGTAGTCAACTCTCTGCACCTCTTCTTGGCTGTCAATTTTCTTTTTATTTTCTTTTTCGTCACTGTTTTTTTTTATTTTCTTTCACTCAGGTTTTATCAAGGTGTGTTTACTGTACCAGGCAACATTCTCGATATTTTCCGCTAACGAGCGTCCGGCAGGCCAGAGCCAAACTGTCGATTCCCGTTTTCACTAAGGGATAAGCAGCATGCGAGAGCTGTTGTTAATGTCCCTCCAAAAGCAAGAAAAAAATGAAGTTAAGAATCTAGGGGGTAACAAGAAAAAGACCCAGACGCAATACCGCTCAAGCTGTCTAGCTGGCAGCACTGTCTAATAATCACCTCTCTCGTCAGCGCCTCTTTTCTGACGTCAACCGCAGTCGCTGTGGCATTTCATCTGCGGATTCTCTGTGGCCAATCGATTTGTGCAATCGTCCTAGTAGCCTGCTTACAAACACATAAAATCGCAGACAGGCTGTTGCTTTTTTTTCTCTTTTATTTTGTATGACCACGAGTGGCGCCCTGATTCTTTTACTAGAGGAAGGGGGTAGGACGAGAGGCTGGGGGAACACCCACGACAAGTTGGTCCGTATGGGGAGGCCGGTGGGGCAGGAATCTTATGGTAAATCAATCAACCAATCAATCAAAGGAGAACTTATTGAGCTATACTGGGAAAAATTCGCACGCAAATGTTTGGTCCCATAGCCTAAGCGGCTTGGGATGAGTGCATCAGAAAAATGTTACAAAAAGTAGCAGTATACACGGAAAATAATAAACAGTAGGGAATGAAACTACAATCATAAGCAACAGATGTTATACATATTTAAAGAACCATAGTGCAACCAACAAGCACCCACAATAATCATGAAAAGTTTTTGAAGAAGACAAACTTATGTTTTACAAAGGGACTATATTTTCTCTTAGGATGGCAAAGGGATGAGAGAGGGGGAGCTAGGCGAAAATATGGTGAGTTGGGGGTGGCGGCTTGTTCATTGCTCCCACTTACCTCTTGCACCACACCTGCTTATTACTGCGCCGATGATAACAACTACACATGAATGGAACCACAACAGAAACAAAATTTGATGCTCTACCCATGGCCCCTCTTTTTTTTTCAGTTTTCCATACCAACATTCCACCTAATTATATACTGTAAAGCAAACTTTAACTTGCTGCAATTTATTTGTGAGACCTTTCCAGAAAACAAATAGCATAGTTGTAAACAAGTCGTGTTTTGTTCGAGTTTATTCAGCTATAAAACTGTATGAAAGTTGTATGTTTTTTGGGATATCGGAGCTTGTTGAAAGATTTCAGCTTGGCTTTAAATATAACCTTATCACAAACACGCGCTTCTAGTTGGTGTGTACTGTAAACACTAGGTCGTTGTTACAGATAGTAGGCATTGTATTCTTTAGAACATGGAGATGTGCGAGATAAGACTTCAGCCTGCAAAGTTTGTATGCTTCATAAACTTCTCCCAGGGCAAATTTCACAGTGAAAGCTGCTATGAGATAACAAGGTCCCATTTCGGCGCCTTAGTTGTCCGACACCGCCGCCGGTGTCCGCAGTCAAAATTAAGGAGGACAGAACGAGATTCGAATGTGAGGCCTCTGCATGGAAGTGCAATATTCTGCCAGCCAGCTACACCACGGCCTGAAACTTCGTTAGTAACTTATGCAGGCTTGATATTGACAAGTAGTCGCGTTAGCATGTGTGATAAAGCATTTTATAGCTGCAAAGTAATGTCCAGATACCACGCAATGTGAATCGAGTTACCAGTGATTCGTTGAATGCTCCAACTTATTACAAAAGCTCAAGACATAATTCTTTACCGTTGTCAGCCGCTGGATAAAAAAAAGTGCATATAACGCTTTGCTAGTAAGTAGCAGGTACCACGCTTCTTCGAAGAATGCCGAATAGTGGCATAGTACATAGTGCGCGCTTCCCTACTACACGAACATTCGTTTTATGGCATAGTGGGTACCATGCAAGAGTGTTTGAAGCAGCTGCCTCAACAGTGTTTAATAGAGTGTTTAGGAAAACCCCTTTTTCAGCTTTCGTTGTGACTATGCTACGCATACCTCGCACGCCTGATTTTTGTTTTCCTGGAAAGTTTCATGATATATGAGCCTGGTTATTTACACTGTTATAGGCTATGGAGAAAATGTAGACAACTTACGATCAGTATAGAAATGAAAAGTGCTGCCATCAAGAGCATAATGCCCCGCACATCGTCCTCAGGTTCGTAAGTCTTTATTGAGGCAGCGTCATTACTTCCGGGCCAGGATACTTCTCGAGAAGGTGACAAGTTGAAACGAACTCGCGCTGTGGATTCGAGCGAGCGTTTCGTGTCGCGTATGGCGTCAGTCCTGCAAAGCAAGAAATGGAAACAAGTACAACTATATGCATTAAAGTCTTCATCAACTATCATTCATTCATTCATTCATTCATTCATTCATTCATCAGATAGTGGTAGTCCGCGGAAAACTCCTGGTGTTACAGGTAGCAGTAAGTCTAATATACCATCAAAAAAGAAACCTTTATCACCAAGCCCACGTCGTCTTTGAACCAAACATAAAAAAACCAAACGTATACGTCAAGTATACGTATAACGTACTTCTCAATTAACGGTAGGTGTAACTGAATGGATTCGATACTACGTCATGATCTGCGTGTTGTAAGTTATTTTAGAGAGTCGCATACAATCGAGGTCCAAGACATATGGCTGTTACCGCACTACTATTGTAGTTCTTTGGCAAATACGTGTAACTATCCCTTGTGGGCATTGTAAAACATTTCCCAGGGGTTAACAAATTACGCAGGTCACAGAGACGACATTGTTTTCGTCACATGTGCAGAAACGTTATGAATAAAATGGTGTCTCCAGCTGCGCCCAGTGAACATTCAGCTGTTGTGTAGTCTGGAAGTCTTTGTGGCACGGTGAAAAACTTGTTCACGTGTTAACTGTGAAGCACCAAAAAGTGCAAACGGAAGCTTTCACCACACACAAAAAAGGCATCTGGTTGGCTACAGTTCACTGAGAAGAACTGAAAGGATGACTGAAAGATGAAAGAGAGAGGCTATTCTTCGCTGAAAGAATGCGAAAGAAGGACTGATAGATGAGAAAGAAATATATATGAGAAAAAAAACCGTGCTGTGAATTCGCTCCCACGTTTGAAACTACACCACTTAAAGGCGTTTGCACATGCAATCAATGGGTCTTCAAAATACGCAAAACTGACTGAACTAATTGATATACTGAAGAGATGTGGAGATTGTATTCATTCGAAATCCCCGTCAGCATAATGTGCAATAAAATGCTGTCTCCGTCTCCGATGTTCAACGTACAATACTACCAGAGCCTTAGAGACATAAATTTTGGCATCGTTAAAACACTATCTCAAACGCGGCAGCACTTTTCTCAATTAATAAAAAACTGTCGACATTACATGAAGCCTCTTATTGTATGTACGCGCCCCTTATTGTATGCATTATGATATGATACTTATTAGATCTATGTTCTAAGATGTACGTTGCTGTTGTTGAAATACTCGGCTTATTTCCACATGTTTAGATTTATTTTCATGTTTCCCAGAAGTGTTGACTGTTATGTTGTCCAAGTGGGTAACTTCCTCTTAAACGGACACTAAACAGCAAAATTGTTTTTCGCGTATTGGTAAAGTACAATTTCACATTTCCGAAAACACCGTTCTTACTACTACACGACGCTTGGTAAGCGCGAAAACGTGCGAAAAGTGAAACGCGGGTGGAAACGGCTCTTTGAGATTTTCCCAAAAAATACCATGACGTCATAAATTTTTAAAGAATCGACTGGGTCCTATACGTATTTTCTGATTGACAAAAGTGAAGTAGATTACCATCTGTGCGCTGCCAATTACCTAGCATACGAAATTTCAGAAAAATTGTGTAAATATAATTTTGCAAAAATACGAAAGATACATTTTGAAATTTCTGACCTAATGCACGGAGATTTTGGCACTAAACTTTAAAATGATACTTCAACCTTGAACTTTCCGCTAATGTTTAACTCATGAATGTGAAACATCTGCCATTAAAGTCATCAGAGTGCAGTTTGTCAATCTTGCCAGTCAAGTCAGTCGTTGTTTCTTTTGAATGTCCCTTTAGTAATGACCAGAGACTTTTTCGGAGATTTTATCAGACGTTGTTTTGTTTCGTTCTTTTTGTCGTTCGGACGTTTACGTTGTGTTACGATGACATCTGATTTGTGCATGCGTTTTGTTTTTGTTTTTTCCTATGTTGGGACCACGTTTTCGCTCTTCATGCATTGTTGTCTTTTCATGCATTGGCTTTTCATGTACTGGTGTCACGTTTGGCAGGTCCTACGCACTGGGGGAATCAGTTTCCTGTGAAGAAGTGCGCAAGTAATTCTTTGTGCTGCTTTTGTTTCTTTGAGCTAAACGTTACGAGGTGGATCAACGTGTTCTGTAAGTATAGTAGTTGTGTGCACAATGTGGACTTACCAGGAACGTCTCCTACATTGGAGTTTAATGGGTAGTTCATGGTGTGACGTAGCGTAAGCACTCGCATTAGTGCACGAACATCAGTGCTGTCGAAAGAATGTGCACTGTACGAAGCGATGATGTGAATAGCCTTCATAACTTCCGTTACTGTAATCCTGATTTGATTGATATGTGGGGTTTAACGTCCCAAAACCACCATATGATTATGAGAGACGCCGTAGTGGAGGGCTCCGGAAATTTCGACCACCTGGGGTACTTTAACGTGCACCCAAATCTGAGCACACGGGCCTACAACATTTCCGCCTACACCGGAAATGCAGCTGCCGCTGCCGGGATTCCATCCCGCGACCTGCGGGTCAGCAGCTGAGTACCTTAGCCACTAGACCACCACGGCGGGGCCTGTTACTGTAATCTTGTAAAGTCCAGCAACGCTTCAATAAAGCTTGCTGAATTATAGTATTACAGATACAAGGTTAATTAGACTGCTTTAAATATGAATTCAACACCTGATTCATTTAACGGCCTGACCAACTTGCCCAGTCAGCTACTTTGTTAACCGACCCCGGGACCACAATAGACGCTAGTGCGATATCAAACCTGTATTATAAAAGTACGCATGTAATGAACGCCCTGATATGAAATTGGGTAGCGAGCACTGCAACCGTTGCACTCCCATCGCACCTGCGCAGGATCGTTTTCCCCAAAAGTCCCGCGGCCTGGCGTGGCTAAGTGGTAGAATACTTGATTGCCGCACGGAATGCTTAGGTTAGATTTCTGCTGGGATCCAGATTTTAAAAGCGAAGTTCCTTAAGGCGTGGGCTGAACCTCCCGTCGTAATCGTATATATGTAGCCAACTGTTGTTAGTTCTTGAACCAGCCGTTGAGGACGGAACTTGTACACATAACGAAAAGCATATGCACTGAAAACAGCAAATAGTACGATACTAGAGGACGTTATCGGTATTATGATAAATAATAAAAATCACAGCACATTCATGGAGTTAATGATAATGAGTGGGGCGAAGTGTCCATCCGTCCATCCGTGCGTTCATTCGTTCATCCGTGCGTTCAACCATTCGTGCATCTGTCCATGCGTCCATTTGTGCGTCCATCTTCCGTACTTTCGTGGGTTCATCAGTGCGTTCATCTGTGAGTCCGTCCGTTCGTTCATGCGTCCGTCCCGGCATTCGTACATGCGTTCATCCATCTCTGCGTTCCTCCATTCATGCATCTGTCCATGCTTCCATCCATCCGTCCATGCGCCCATCGGTCCTCTCATGCGTCCATCTGTGTGCACGTCCCTGCATTCGTCCATGTGTCTGTCCATCCGTGCCTCAGTCCGTCCGGCGTCAAACAGACAGACAGACAGACAGACAGACAGACAGACAGACAGACAGACAGACAGACAGACAGACAGACAGACAGACAGACAGACAGACAGTGGATGATTCACGATTTGCCAATAAGCATCTGGCTGTTTTTTTTTTTTCAAAAAGAAAGCGCGTGGCTCTGAGACGGGTGTGCGCGCCCGTCTCAGAGGTGATAAGGCGACGGGTAGGTGCCACCAACATCTCGTTTTAGCAAAGCGTTGGAAACACTCGCCTTTCCGTGCAAGCGTTGCATGGCCAGCGCAGCGTGATAAGCGCTATGGTCCTTAAAATTACTTATGTATGCCTTTTCTAGTAAAAGGCGCACATGCAGAATACATACATGCTGTTATGGCACTTCCGACATGCGCAATAATTGCTTTTTAATCAACAATTGCACAAGTATGAACGCTGAATCTTAAGCAACCTAGGGGGGCACTGCGGGTGGGGTCGGCCGTTCGAATACCCGTTGTAGTTAAGAGTGAACAAGCAGGCAAATGTACAGACAGACAGACAGACAGACAGACAGACAGACAGACAGACAGACAGACAGACAAAAATTTTATCGTCGAAGCTCCCTAAGAAAGACTATCGTCTTTAAAAGTATGATACGCGCAAGGCGGCGGCAGCTGGCACTCAAAGACGGAACCCCGATGTGCGAGCGCGCGAGAAAATGAAAATGACGTCACACGAAGACGTTGGCGATCGCGTGTCCGTGGGTGGCGCCGTAAGCTAGAGGGCGCACTGTAGTAAAATAAAAGCCACTTCGGCGCGCGCGCGCGCGTGCTCAGAAGGTCGCTGGATGGGCAAGGCTGCAAAGCGGCATGCGCGCAAGGTGGCAGCGGATCGCGCTCCAAGACAGAACCCCGATGTCTGAGCGCGCGAGGCAGAACCAATCTAAGAAGAAAGATCCAACCATTGTTGTTTTCAAACAGCTAATTCTATTTCACCCGACACTCTCTTGGCAAACTGTCTTTCTGTACTCACATGAGGACAGGTGTCTTTTCGTAGCGCTGTTTTGCATGCTCCATTTCGAAGCTCCTTTTCGATCGGCAGCAGCAGCAACATTCAAAGAGCGACGACGTCTTCAGCGCTCGCTCGTAAGCATGTTGCAGCAGACAGAGCACTGTCAGCCCCGCGCACAAACTTAGCATCACGACAGATGCCACGGCCTGCGATGAAGATCAGTAGCGGTACACGTCAATCAGTTCCAATTCGTGGGCCATCAAGAAACATGAAAGGCATACTAAGCAATTCCCAGTGAAAAAACCACTTGCACAATAATCTAGCAAGAACTATTTTCTAGACTCCTTTAGATACATATTAGCGTCCTACTTAACAAGTATGTATAGAGTGATGCTAACAATTTTACGTTTGCAAAAAGATAAGTGCGTGAACATTTTTTTTCTTTTTTACCTAATTCCTCCTTTATAGCATGCTGTATAAATGCCACTAGAATGAAACAATTACTCGTTGCATTTTATTCTTGCGTCTATTTTAAGATTGTTCATTGTAATCATAAGTGCACATGTGTAGTTATTTAGTTTGTTCGGTGCCTACTTGTTCGGTTGATCTATTTGTACGATATTCTTCTCATTTTTTTATCTTCCTTTTTTCTTCAATCGCTGAATTTTATAAGTGAAGTGCTCGTACTTCGAAACTGCTCACATGTACTAGAGCCTTTCAAAGAGAGAGGGCCTTTCAGTCTCTCCAAAATAAATATTCGTTAGTAAGGGGGCGCATTGAACGGTTTAGGTTACTACAACCTAAATCGTCCAATGCGCTTTTTTTTTTCAGAATATTTCATTGCTACTACAAACGCGTAGCAATTAAATATTCCGGCACATAGCCACGCCAAACCATGCATAGACTTTTTAAACAGGCGCCATATCCGCTGAAGTTGATTTGTGTAGCGGTGTTGACGGCTACCATCCTGGCGCGCGCCAGCGAAATCAACAGCGCTTAATATCAGCTTACCACTTCTGGTGTTGTAATATCTATGTTGCTCTTGGCATCGTTACGCAACTGTAAACAACTGGTGATATGAAACATATGCGGCTGTTTAACATATGTGAGTGCGTCGATTTTTAAATATATTTAGCTCTTTCATCTGGCTAAATAAAAAACATCTGGCTAAATAAAAAATTTAAAACGCATTCATTTTGTATTCGCATTCCTTGCGTAGCATTGATTTCCAAGGTACGTGGAATCTGGCGAAGTATTTTTGGTTCTTTTATTTTGAAGAATAAATATTGCTAATCCCTTTGACCCTGTCGGCGATCGTACTCAGATGTACGATTTTCCTCATGTATCTCCCTCTTTTATTTTTGTACGTGCGTAGTCGTGCGTACATCCTGAAATATATGTTAAGACCACACGCATATTCCAGGCCGACCACACTTTGTCACCCGGATGTCACTCGAATGGGCAGTGGCATAGCCTGCAGCACATACATTGTCTGTGGCTAATAAACACGTTCAATTGTTACATGTCGTGCGCGCGCACACAAGCGTGTAGTGTCCCGAACTGAATTACGTCAAAACAAGGACGCATACACTAAAACAACGGGCACGTGGCTGAGTGATCGCATCGTTAAAATGACAGCAACGTGCAGTCGTAAGAGAAACGAAAACAACCAGCCGATCGATGTTGAAACGGGTGAAAGAGCAAGAGTAAAAAGCAAGAGCGACACTGGCCTTCACTGGAGGGTATACCCGCCAGATGATCGCTGAACTAAACGTACTTCCTGTATGGTCACTCGCGGGTGAATTAATGCCTCGAATAATGTTCGAGTGCTGTACGAAGAAAAATGATGCGAAGAGTTCCGAGCGGAATGTTTTTAAGTCCCTTTGCTTTTCTTTTTTACCATGATCTAGTGTCGCTTAAATAGACAGACAGACAGACAGACAGACAGACAGACACACAGACAGACAGACAGACAGACAGACAGACAGACAGACAGACAGACAGACAGACAGATAGATAGATAGATAGATAGATAGATAGATAGATAGATAGATAGATAGATAGATAGATAGATAGATAGATAGATAGATAGATAGATAGATAGATAGATAGATAGATAGATAGATAGATAGATAGATAGATAGATAGATAGATAGATAGATAGATAGATAGATAGATAGATAGATAGATAGATAGATAGATAGATAGATAGATAGATAGATAGATAGATAGATAGATAGATAGATAGATAGATAGATAGATAGATGCCATTTTTTTCGTGATAATCATGCTGGTAGTCGTTTCTCGCATCCGGCTGACGATCGCACCTTATCTGACCACACAAGCACAACTAGTGGTAACGTAAAATGCCCACATAATAATTCGATGCCCCCACCGATATATATATATATATATATATATATATATATATATATATATATATATATATATATATATATATATATATATATATATATATATATATATACTTACCTCACATTCACCGTTGAAAAACAGAGGAACTTCCATTGTGCCGTTCACTCGATGTCCGCACGCCAGGCGACCAACAATCATTACCGTCGCTGTCAGGACGATAGGAACCCTTAGTCACCGGTCGACATGCAAAACAAATAAAACAATGTGCAAAGGAACATGACTGTGGAAATATACGAATCGTCGACATTGCGACGAGTGCTTTTGCATTACAGTATTATTTCAGACGTAATACTAACTGATCATTCTTCAACTCTTTAGTTTTTTTCTTTTTTGCTACGCTCATCACCAAGCGTGTAAGTGCCGCCAACTCTCATGTATGGCTACAGAAACAAATGCTTCATGATTCGAACAAATAGAACATGCTTCCGGCGTAAGCTCATTTTTAAAGTGCGGTTGTTGGATGCGCATTTCCACAAAGCTACAAGTAAGTACCACGTCAACCCTGCAGCCGACACATCATCCGCGTGGTGGTCGCGTTTGAAGCAACTTATGTTACGATTTCTTCAGACCTACAGAAGACGCCGTCAAAGAAGATGAGTGGGAGTTAACAATACTTTTAATGTAAAGGCGACTACACGCTGCTTCAAGCAGCACTTATTGCCACGTAAAAGGAAGCTTCTTCTGAGATGGATTCTAAATTACTATCACTTTGTTGGGCTTCGATCTTCTTCACCTGCCTGATTCGTGAAGCCAGAAAAGAAAGAAACGTTTCACTTAAATTTCTTTTGTCGTGACATTGCCGAGACCTAGTCGGCTTGATAGTGCTCGAGACGGCACGACATTCTCTCAGCTTTTAGCAAGCACGTGTAATTGAAAACCGCGAACTATTTTCGCCGAATCTCGGACTGCTCACTCGTCGTTCGGCACCTGCCTGCCAACCGACCTCTCTGAACGATGCAGATATCCCCTTCCAAACTTCTTCTTTGCCCCCCCAACATTTTACATGTCACGGGCACGTCAGGGAAGGTCCGCATTCTCAATCATTCTATTTTCTGATTCCCCAAAGAGAATTGCCACACTGGTGTCGGACATCCAATGAACGAACCTCGTATACCGGTCTGAGTGTCGGTACAGTTTGAAGGAGGCTTTGAACTCGAGAAGGCAATTGCCGTGTCGCGGCTTAATATCAAACAGGATTCACCCTTTCTGTTCTTGGCATGCAGTTCCTCTATCGCAAGTAAGAGTAAAAAGAAGAGCGCACAATCACGCGGCTCACTCTCTTCTTCAATGCAGAATACACGCGTATGGTCCATCTGCTTGGACTTACTGCATTTCAATTACAATGACTCGTACGTACAGATCCGAGGCACGACTTCTTTGACAATCACAGAGAGCACAAAAAAAAAGAAGGAACTTGCGTAGAGTTCTAATTTACATTCCAATTCACGCTAACTTCGCGCGTGTCGTCGCAACGTCGTAGCACTGAGTGTGCGTGCTGCATGCCACACATTTTTGCTGTTTTCTCATCAACACAATAACATCCATACAAGCTTCTAGCGTGACCAATAGACGCCGCCAGCAAAACTCTGGAATTCAACGTGAGCGCTTCCTTCGAAATTGCGCAGTCTGAAAATATGAATTCACGCGCACGTAGGCACACAGACATGCAGTGCTGCG
This sequence comes from Rhipicephalus microplus, assembly GCF_043290135.1. NCBI lineage: Eukaryota > Metazoa > Arthropoda > Arachnida > Ixodida > Ixodidae > Rhipicephalus > Rhipicephalus microplus. The sequence goes on along the minus strand of NC_134700.1, from coordinate 173,182,008 downwards.
TGTCTTTTATTGCTACAACAATTATATGAACCTTAGAGACGCTTTTTCGACGTCGCCGTGAGGTGCAATGTGAAGTCCATGGAATGAAAACGAAAGAGAGGAAAGGCAGAGATGTCAACCAGTTTGGTATAGCTGGTATGCTACCCTGCACAAAAAGGAAGGTATGCATGAGATTTAAAGAGTAAAGAAAGAGATAGGGGGAAGCACACACGCGCATATATAACGTCCCCACGCACAGTGGCAGTTGTGTGCGGCATACGGCATTATTAGGAGTCTATAATCGCTCGTGCAATTCTGTTGTCCTTAGGAATTTTAGCAATGCCTTCGTTGTTTGAATTCTCGATGACATTTCAGGATAGCGGTGGGTAATAGCTTCTAGTGTTGTCGTTCAAGTTTATAACGTAACCCCGCCCGTCGTGTGTTTTGTGAGCGAATGAAAGCTCGCGAGTCGCTGCCGTGGAATGCGGCTCAAGCAGAATGAAACGGCCGTCCCTGTCGTAACAACCCACTCTGGCAATGGGCGTGAGGCACCACCACTGGAGGCGTGGGTACTGCAATCACTGTGACGTAAAAGATTCAATCACGTGATCTCGCCTCGCTTTGGCGGAAGGAAGTGGATGTTTGAACGCGTTGTTTTCAACACCGAATTACCCGGTGTTTTCACTTTTCAACAGCGTTGTTTTGCTCTCACTTAATGTGTGCGAACTTCTAGAGACTATACAATTCAGAAAAGTGTGGTAAACGTTATCTGTGGTGGGTACTGTTTTGTTGCGTGCCGCAATGCGCTGCGTACACGAAGTAGCCAGGCGTGATATTTCACTTTTATCCCTACCCTACTAACTCGGCCCCCGTGGCTTTTGTATAAGTGGATTTAGCAGGTGACGCCATCTGTCAGACATATTGAGAAACAACATATTTTTTTTTTTCGGAGTAGTTATGCAGCATTTCGCACAATCAGTCAAGAAGGCTCAGCAGAATTTTAAAGATTTGGACGAAGTGATGTACAACAACAATAACAGAAAAAAAGAGATGTGATAGCAGGTGCTGGCTGCGCGCGAGAGAGCTGGCGGAGCAATCCAACCTAGCATGTCAGAGGGATGTCTGCGCATGGCGGCGCCGTGGTTTGTCCTCGTGCCCAATAGGACGGCAGTAGAGGGGCCTGAATAGCGCCTGCCATGGAGTTTCTCACAATCATACCTAAAGGAAAATCTGGCGCTAGAGAGCTGCTGGATTCAAGGTAATGACGGGATACGTGAGCTTCGAAACTTGACTCAAATTTGTATAGTTCGAAGATTCGTTTCACTTCACGATAAATTGATTGATTTCTTAGTAAAAGAGCACGTGATAACCTATTTATTTTTGTCATTTCACACAAACGGGTTGTATTTAACACTAAAACTTTCTACGTTTGTGTAGAATTTTACGAAGTGTAAGAGATAACCAACGGCCGCTAAACTTGGCAGGTAGATGACAAAGCAAGCATTCTCTCCGCCACGTTTATGTCATCTGTTTTTATCCTTTGCCGTTTGGTGGTGCCGTCAAGGTAAGAGGACTTTTATTTTAGAATATAATACGTGTCAATTAGATCCGCTTACAAACATTTGTTGTAGAGAAGGTTTATTTGCGCAGTCGTATTCGCTTTTGAGCCGAAGCCTCACTCAACGCCAGCCAACACAAACCTAGCTCGCACACACATATACCGTAATTCCCCGCGCTCCAACATCGCCCCTTAAGAAATTCGCATATACGGTGGTGCCACATTTCCCTCTAGGTATTTGTGAGAAACGCCGGGCCTGCGTGACAAAAACTGTGTACTTTGTTCATCCGGGCGCGATCGCGCGTGCCTTATTTTGATATGGATGAGCGAAATGCTCGTTATACTTATCAAGTCTTGGGCAACGTATGCAACGTATGCGTTGGTGTCGCAGACCGCTCGAAGGCCACTTCGCTCGCTGCCACGGCCACGTCTCTCTACGTCAGCATTTTCTTCAATTGAGCCAGGTCTCATGATACAAGTGTTGGCTGTGAGCCTTAGCATTTCGATTTCCGGCCATTAGTCTGTTGCTATTCATTGCTTCGCCCTTGAGCTGAAACGGCACTGAATGTCCTTGGCTAGTAGCGTGAATAGTCACGTGAATAAAATGCAACACGGTGGAAACGCTGGTCACGAGAGATGTTCCCGCCATAACCACACAACAGGTATAGCCCCGCGGCTAAAATCACAAGATCGCGTAGCCGGTAGTCGCCGTCTAGCCACGCTGCTTTGTGTTATCACTAAAGTGAAGCCGCTGGCCCGCCCAACGTACTTCAGCCAATCCATATACTGCCGATTATACTCCTACTTTCTCGCTTACTACTAATTCCACTCTACGCATATTATATATATATATATATATATATATATATATATATATATATATATAATATGCGTAGAGTGGAATTAGTAGTAAGCGAGAAAGTAGGAGTATAATCGTAGGAGTAGGAGTATATATATATATATATATATATAAAAGTAGGAGTATATATATATATATATATATATATATATATATATATATATATATATATATATATATATATATATATATATATATGTGGTAAAGAAGTGTGTACCAAGGGCTCGTTTTGACACAATAATAAGGAGAGCTAGCAGACAATATTAGAACCAATGTTAAGTAAATAAGAAGAAAGAAATGTGGGTGAAAAATATTAAACTCGTAATTCGAAGGTCGTAGGCTCGTTTCCTGCTCGCGGCAAGTTATTTTTTCACCCTTTTTTCTTTCTTCTTATTTACTTGACATTGGTTCTAATAACTTTCCCTATACATTCCTTGGCATTATTGTCTGTTAGATCCTGTATGTATATATATATATATATATATATATATATATATATATATATATATATATATATATATATATATATATATATATATAATGAGGCAACACAGCTACCGAGAAGCCCAATTCTTAATTCTGAAAGTAGTTGGGATCACACAAAAAGGAATAACATAATGTTGGACGATGTGTATCCGCTTCTAATGCATTGTGGGTTTTCACGTTCGCTTCCTTACCCGTACGCCACGAAGAACATAACCCGCGCATGCGTAGACAGTTCTGGAGCGTTGTAGTGTTTGAGCAGGAACACGCAGAGAGCCAAGCTTGCAGTCCACGCTCTCGACGCGTACTGGCCGCACGTCACCAGGAATACAGCCACGTGACCCAACAGGCTGTGTGGAGATTGAAGTAGCCACAGCAGCACGCCTACGCCCTTGAAGACCTGTGCAATAAATATTGTTGTACTACTTTGTTATAAAAACGTTTAGGCTGTCGTCAATACACTTCAATAGAGCATTCGGGTGAAGGTGGTATTCAGTCTTCACTGCACTCGTATTATCAAAAGCTTTATGGCACGAAATCTATTTTTCCTAATTGAAAAAAAAAAGAGTCGACTTGCCTTGTTACAACACGTCATTGTCAGAACCTTTAGGACAGCAGTTATGCGGAACACGTCGCGATAAAATTGGGTGGACATTTATTAGATGCGAAGCGTCTCAGGGTCGAGCTCAATCCGGTGTGCGGCGTGGCCACCCTTAAAGCGCATGCGCGTCCCCTTCCCTTCCATCTGCTCTCCTACGCTCCCCCTCTCTCACCTCGCAACACCGACTCAAGCAGCGTCGGCTAGCGAGTTTCTTCATTGAAGACACCGGCTATTCGCGCTTTACAACCGTTCACTGGCCACGGCGTATATATAGGCACTGCATCTTGACATCCAAGATAGTGCCGGTGGGAAATTTTTTCTGTGCGTAGTTCAACAAAACGATAAAAACTCGCAGCGTGCGCGTTAACTTACAGCGGACTGTGGGTACCTCTGTCCAATCGGAGTCTTCTCTCTCTCATATCTCATTAACAGCGATTGTCATGTTCGAGCAAAAAACACTCCTGCGTAATGCCGTGATGAGCGGCCACGTCAGCGCCGTCACGAGTGTAAGCGTTAGGGCACGCTACTTTGCATCTACGCATGGTTCCCTTTAGCGGGGTATGGCGTCATTTTTCGTGAACATATGGTAAGTGGCAAAAGCATCCATTCTTTTCTTACAAGGACTGAAGCGAGCATCTGGCATCATCAGTCCACGGTAAGCTTTGTTTAGAGAGGCTGCAGGTGTAGAATTCAGTTTGTACTCTTCCATGTAACAGCTCAGGTCTTTCGACAAAAATTTTTTTATCAATGATGACATGAAGAGCACAAGAAAGCAAATAATAGGACACGTGAGAAACCCGCTTACTACACAAGCGTATAAACAAAGAGTAAGCCACTTTTCTTATTCTAGCACATTCTGGCATGCTGCTACCTAAATACGAGCTCCTCTTTCATTTCGTACCCACTGTTCTTCAAAAACACTTGCGAAGCGCACATATATATGCTACAATTCTTCTCCTGAAGAGGCCTTCTTGATTGCTCCGTAGGCTTTGCGACGAGCCCTCGCCAGCTGCTCGGCAAGGACGTTTTCAGATGATATAGATTTCCGACCTGTGACGTCTCCTCCGGAATGCCTCCATAAGATGCCGAGTATTGGAAATCTATACATTTGGCGAACACATCGGTAGAAGGCAAGTCAGCCCCAATCAAGAAATGACGCCATCAGCATCGTGGCTTCGACTTTTTCACCCCTTCCCTCGTTTCCTGCCATCCCAACATCCAGCAACGCCTAAAGCCAAGGACGGGGAAAGCCAATAAATGTTTGCCCTTCAATCGCACTTTCCCTGCATCTACCTCTGTCGTCAAAGTCAAATTATATGGCAGCGTTTGAGTGATGCACGTTCTTCCAGTCATGTGTCCTGTTTACGGAGGATATTGTGTGTATTTCTCAATTGACTCAATTGGCAACCTTATTGCATGACTGTAAACAAGATCATCAATGACGCTCTCAACTGGATAAAAATGTGCTAGTGCGCCACGAGTAGAGCTCAAACTTTCCCTTCACGTTTGAAAAGACGCAAAGAATGAATGCCTCATCTTCGATTCTAATGTTGAATCGGACCACAGTGATACCCGCCGTGTGGTGTGAAAGTGAAACAAAAAATACCCTGTTTTCGCAATCTGCGTTATTTCGCTTGCCCAGTGATTGGCATTGTAATCTACAAAGGACATTTCTTCTACGTGGCCATAGTTTTTGACATGTGTAAGAACATAACTTCATGTTTTCGCTGAGAGCTGCTACACTTGACCCAAATGGTCCCACCTACACCTCATCATCTGAATGAGAAACGCAGCAGCCTCGCGAGAAGCTTGCATGTTGTCTCGTCTAGTGCTGTTTTTTTTTTTGCACCAGCTCTACTAGAATCGAAGTAGGCCACTAGTGTGCCAGTCTCAGAGTTCCATGTCGTGAATAGCACTAAGACAGAATCGCCGATACCCACAACAGCGAGGCACATAAACGAGTAAAGAGAGTCCAACTCAAACAGCACAACTCCGAATGACTGAGAGACGTTGCAATGGTCCCACACAAGGTAAATGAAGTAGGAAATTTCGGAGGGCTCGTTTCTATGTCTGACGTAAGGTTAAGGAAAGTGCCGCTGGTTTTGATTAACATTGTGTCACGTGGTGTATTAATTCGTGCACTATCCGCTGTGGATTTACAGCGTACACTTTACTACGGTAGTTAGGCCCGCATATTGTTAGTCATTGTACGTCCTGGGTGTCCTTTAAAATAATCTGGACGTATGCCAGAATGTTTCAGGTGTTCGCCATTGAAGCACCTACATCTTACTCATGTACAGGTTGCTTCACTTCGAGATTCTTTAATGTACCCTAATGAATTTTTTCATATCACATAAAAAATTGTTTCCTTGACCTATATTTTCATACTTCCGTAATATAGATCGCAAACGGTTAAGTCCCCGAATTCCGGAGCATGCTTGAAAGTATCGGTTTTTATGGACAGAAAAAGAAATAAAGCCAGGCATGCCTTCAACACATGGCGATTGTGCTGAATTAGTTTTGAACGCTGCAATCATACCAGTGTTGATAGAATATTGACAGAAAGATAGGTAATAAACAGAAGAGTTCTGACTTACTACGTGCTCCAGACGAAGTGTAGCATGCTTATAGCATAACTCTAATGTCTATCAGGCATGTAGTAGTAAGAAAATGATAAGGGTTGGTCAGGGAAGGCTGCTTCGAACAACAGCTGTCAGAGTAGTGGTGCGTGGTCAAACTGTAATTATTTACAGCAAGTACATTTTTCGCTGCCCTTGTTCATAGGTAATAATTGTTCTTAAGTCATCTACTGGAACGGCCACTATAAATGGTTGCATTATGCTGTTTAAGATTTCAAAGCCACTCAGACTACCAGAAACGCCATAGCGGAGGTCTCTGGACGATTTCGACCACCTGGGATTCTTAAATGTGGGTAACATCACACTTCGCAGCATTTCGCTCATCAAAATTGTTATATGCTCTCTACGGAGAGTGTCCGGATGGGCGAATTTCCGAAAGAGAGTTGATCTACAACTTAAAGAGGTGGTGAGTCAGGACTAACCAAACACGGTAACAAATATTTTTTTTTCCTTTTCTATGGAGAATAATGCGCTTTATTCATGCCGTAAAAACTACCCGTCATTTTGACGGCCACCTCCTAACCAATTTTCCCAAGTGGCTGGCGTCACATAAAGAAAACGTCAAAATCACTGTCTACAGCAGTGCAAAGGAAAACGAGAAAGATGATCGAGAAAACCAGTGCACCTTGGTTATTTGCTGCTAGGTTACTTCACCAGGCGCAACACAAAACGGGATTTAAAAGTGTTGGCCTGCGCGATGCTCAAGTTCAAAAGGTTTTAAGTAGAGCTGCTAAGAATTTTTGGTAATTGTGAAGGATTTTTCTTACTGTGATAAATGGCACCACAATGCATGCAACAAGAGCACGTCACACGTGGCTTTTTGCATTCCACTCTCGCCGAAACGCTACTCAAAAACCTCAGCTTCGTTAAACGCTGAATAACTCAATGGTCACTGATAAGCCGTGATTGCTTTAGTATGTTGATACTCGATATGTTGAGACTTGTCCTTGCTTGCCTTTATTTCACATGGACCACCTCACATTCTCGTGACGTGCTCTACTGCTCGCCGCAGGCCATGATTGAACTTGCATACTGTTTCTCAAATGACACCCTTTGTTTCACAAACGTTGCATGCCCGATTAGTGTGTTTGAGTGCCTTTAGAATTAAGCTTGACCATGAGTGATAACAGCCCCGCCGAGGTGGTCTAGTGGCTAAGGTACTCGGCTGCTGACCCGCAGGTCGCGGGTTTTTATCCCGGCTGCGTGGCTGCCTTTCCGATGGAGGCGGAAATGATGTAGGTCCATGTGCTCAGATTTGGGTGCACGTTTAGGAACCCCAGGTGGTCGAAATTCCCGGAGCCCTCCACTACGGCGTCTCTCATAATCATATGGTGGTTAAACCGCACATATCAATCAAATCAATGAGTGATAACACTGGAATGTGCATCAACGCATGTATGCAAATTGAAGTCAATTTGTTGTTATTGCATGTAAAAACTGGGTTACACAGCATGAGAAAGTTCCCTAATAAAAAAAGCTGTCAGGGGGACTTTGTGTGATCAGCAGGGCACAGAAAAGTTAACAGCAGCCAAAGCTAAAAGCCCCAAAAAAGAATGCAATGAATGCAGAGTAATATTTACTGATGACAAAAGCAGATACATTGCTATCGCAGCATTACACAATACTCAGTAATACACATAAGTAAGAATTCAAAACAATGAAATGATGATGAAAATGAATTTATTACCGACAAAGAAAAAAAGACTAGTTTTACCGTATGTGTTTCACGTTGTTCGTAAAAGATGTCAATGACCGAGATGACTTAACATGAAGTCGTATGCGATTCCAAAGATGAACACCATAAAATCGACCTGCAAATTTGCTGTAGTTCGATACTATTTTAGGTAAAACCAAATTGTTATTCTCTTAAAACTTCGTGTTATCGTTTACAAGAATATGCAAGGAAAGCTGACGCATTACGTCGCCGATCAGTTTTTCGACTGTACCTATGACCGTGCCCCCTCCGCTACCGTTTTGTAGTTTCGTTCACTAACTTTGCTGGGCGCAGCACCTAATGAGCAGTTCGACTTTTAACGCTTTGAATACTGCGCAAATCATCGTCATGACCAAGGTATAACATCTAATGCGTGGGAAGGGGGAACCACTCTCGAATATATTTACGTTATAATTGATTATATTAACCAGCGTTCTTACACGTTCATATGTCGTGACTGTGCGATTCATAAGGAGATGAGCGCACCCATTATAGTAGTACTTCCCGGGTGTTTCTCATAACTTTCAAAAAATGTACACCAATTTGTTCAAGTAAGGGCACAGACAGCATAATTTAATGAAAGAATATGATATAGCATAAAATAGAGGATAAAGCTTGTTGTTCATTACTTTATTTGGGGGGAAAAGCCATTTCTTAGCATCAACGTCTTGACCGCTTTCCTGTTTCTCCTCAGCGCCCCCTCCCTCTCAAATATGAGAATAATGAAAAGAGGGCGAGCGGTGCCCTTCTGTTAAAGTAAACGCAGTATACCTATCAACCTAAAGCACGCTTTAAAAGATGCGTTCATTCTCTTGACTTTTGCGTATGGTACAAGCTGGTGGTCAAATATTTGCCGTAAAGCAACTTCAGGGTAAGATCAACCAAATGATAATACGAAAGAATTGCTCTATTATGATGTAGCTTCGTATGCACCTTCTGTAACCGATTTTCGCAGCTTCCTAAAAAAGACACGCTAAGCTTTCAGGTTTTTAAACATAAAATTTAATTAGCCTAAAGCAACTTGGCAGTGGGCTCTGCAGTTGTTGTGCCATCAGGACTAGGGTCCTCTTTAAGCATGCTACGCGTGCGTGCGCTACTGTGTTTCGCAAGCTAATTATACTAAAAGCCAGCAATCTATTCCTATTTTTGTGAATCTTAAGCAGCGTTTTTGCAGTACCTGTTTAAGATGGAACTGCCTGGTCTCGCTAACCTGTTTCTTTAGGTCAACTAATAGAGATGAAGAGTATAACCAAATCAAGTGAGTGCCTGGCTTCACGACCTCGATTTAGGGAAAGAAGCTTAGTGCAGAATGCATGACCTTTGTATTTCAGGTACTGGCTGCTATTATCAAATAGTTGTCTATCAACAAAAGGGAATACTTAAGCCTATGCGAATACGGAACACAAGTGAAGTCTGCGCTCGTCGTCGTCAATTTGGTTCTGGCCTCTGTGTGTGTTTTTGCGCTGTGGTGTGCCAGAATAAGATGGAACTTACTAAGAAAAAAAAAAAGCAAGAACTTTGAGGGATTGTTTTTCTTTGTTAGGCACAATATTATCGTGAACTAACAGACAAAATTTCAATGGAATTGTAGGGTATGTTAAGGGATGTTTTTAGTAGCAAATGTCATGTAAGTCTGAAGAAAGAAAAGTGGACTAAACGATGACTTGCCGGAGGTGGAGACCTGATCTGCGATCGTGGAATAACGCCTCCGACGCTCCACCAATTGAGCTACGACCATGGCTATACCCCCGCTTACTACATAGGGCACATTTAAACGTTGGGCGTTGGTCAGTGCCGCCAGTAGCCATGGCGGCGATTGTGGAACACTCTTTTTCTTGTTTGATGGTGCTACGTAGATTGTGATCTTATTACGAGTAGGCAGTTGACCAATAATTCTCGCATACTACTTGAAAGAATCAAGTCTGCCATAACGAGACCCTCTTTATGAATGGAAGAAAGAAAGAACGACCCCTTAAAGTTTCCACTTCTTTCCGCCTCATAGCGAAAGTCTCTCATTCTGGCAGACTTGATCCTTTCAGGTTGTATGCGACGGACTATTGGTAGGCTGCCAGCTTGCAATAAGACAACGTGCTACGTAGCACCAACAGGTAGAAAAAAATTTACTGAATATCCAGAAAGCGAATGATGACGAGGGGGGGGGGGTGATGATTAGGGGGGGGGTGAAGCAACGGGGGATCATTCGGGTAACTATGAATCCTCCATGCGTTGCCCACTAGAACATTGAAATGAGTGGCGACACGTTGTACAGTATATACAATGTTGTTTTATTGGTCGTATATGGTAGTAACGTGCGGACTTCGTTTTACACGAACATGTAAGTAAAAAATTAGGATCTATGCAAGGTAAAATTGCCTACTGAGGCAGAAAAAAAAAAGCTGAAATGGCACTAGAAAACTAGAAACAGCAGTAAAAAAAAAACTCGAAATACCACGCGCAACAAGCTTTTTTGGTAAAATGCAAACGATGTTGAACATAAAACTACATGGTTCATTTTTATGTTTTTCATTTTTCTACGTAATGTATAAACGTTAGCGTTCGCGGGCTACACGCGACAGAATAGTAAAAAAGTGCGTGCTTGGGCATTGTAGCCTTGTTTCATGGAGGAAGGAAAAACACAGGAGAGAGCCTGACATCACGCACCCAGCCTTAGCAAGCCAACCCGTTTTGAAGCCATCAAAGTCGGCCCCACACGCGGCCTTTTCCCGGGAGATCACGCAATAAACGAGACTTTCTGATACCTCAGAGTACGAGGCCGGGTAGCTTTTAATCGAAATGTGCTGGTTCGTTGCAGACTGGCCGGTTCACGTAGGTGTTTCAAAGACGAAACAGCACCGAGAGTACTAAAAGCTACCGCAAGCTCTGACGTTTTGATCACGTGTTGGGCCGATATGGTGGGCTTCACTTGTGTGACGTAATGCTTCCTCCTGTCTTTTCCTTCCTCCATACCTTGCCTGAGCTGGCACAGAAAGTTGTCGAGAGGTATAGTTGAGCCACCATTCGCGACTTCTTTTCTTCGTCGTCGTGCACAGCGAGTGCGCTGTTATCAATTTATGGCTAGAGAGAGAGAGTGACCGGCAGGAGCAAGCCCTTAGGCACCGCCGCGCTCGTAGCGGACTCTGATTAAGATACGGCGATGACGGATGGGGGGACGGGGCTAGATTTTAAGAAACTTCGGAATTGGTGAATTTTAACTACATTAAGGACATGGCTTTATTTTAAAAAAACTTCGCCCCAAAAAAGAGTGTTACCCACTCGCCGTCATGGCTACTAGCGGCGCTGACTGACGCTGATCCCCAAACGGGGAACGTGGGGATCGATACCCAGTACCTCTATCAAATACGTTACGGGAAAGGTACAAACTTGAATGAGCAGGTACAGGTGTGCTTTCAACTAGTTAAGCGAGCAACGCTGCCGACAGGACCAGCTCGTGCCAGTCTATCTTTTGTCGTTGTCCTCTTCGTCTTTTTGGCTGCAATGCCACTGTCAGGTAGCAATATTGAACTTACGAAGCATATAAAGGGAGGTGAAGAAACAAAAAAAAAGGTTGAACCAGATGGACGTCCAGTTCGCTACCCTGCAATGGAGAGAAAGGATGAAGGAATTCAAAGACGGAAAGAAAGAAAACGGTGCTTGTGTGCTGGTACATTAGACAAGTACAAGCGGTTGTTCAATGCTGTCGATTTGAAAAACGGTATCAAAACCTGCGTCACTTTACTGGCAGAGTACGCATAGGGCCACGAGAGGATCTTATCTTCTAAATACGGTCTGTCATCTAGCTAGCTTGCCCTGCACCCTGCGCAGAACGTTGTACTCGCTGACAAAACGATTACAGAAAGACGGTATGTGATGTTTGGTTTCGAGTCACATCCGGCAATGACTGCCATTTTTTTGCGATAAGAGTACGTATTCATGAAAGCCACAACAGGCGCCACAGTAAAGTTGTGTAATAGCAGGAAAGGTGCGATGGAATTTTCAGCCTCCCCTATGGGTCTGGTTTATGTAGGCGATGGTTGTGGACATTGGGATCGCTCATTCAAAGGGGCCTTCGCAAACTGGCGAAGGCCCCTTGCAGCCTTTCTTCTCGCCAAGTTTATTAGAGCTGTCTGATTGCTGGTGTTTTAATCGTGAAAATTATTCTATGGCGGGTCAAGCATGCTATGCAGGCGCGGCATCACAAAGAATGTATCAATATCGAGAAGATTTATTAGGTAAAATTAGATAAAGTTTTAAGGTGGAATTGTGGAAAAGTTACGAAATGTTAGGAAGGAATCACCGGTGTTAAATCACACGCCCTTTTCTACAATTCCTGAAGGCAACATCACTCATCGACTGCCTGTGAAACTGCAGTGTGTGTGGTGTGCACTGTGCATCTCCTTCTCTCTTACCCTCTCTCTTTCTCTGTTTTGCTCCTTTATTCCCCTCTTCCCACATGTAAGGTTGCGAACTAGACGTAGTCCAGTTACACTACCTACCTTTCTTATATTCCTTTTCTCTCTTCTACGTCACCCACCTCACAGATAAGAAGACACAGGAAGACATTGCAGAGCAGACCCTTAGTCCTTCCCGTCAGAAGAAAGAGTCCTATAACAAGCACCTGCAAAAGAAATCAGTGCCGCACTTTAGGACGCCATCACAGTGAAGCTTCTCAATATATAAAACCGAGGTCAAGATCTGCAATACAGTTATCTCTTACGATAACTTGAAATATGAACGTCTAAACTCTGAGACGTTTTATCTTACTGACGTTGTTTTTTTTTCTGTTCTGCTAAATTTATTGCAAAGCGTATATTTGTCAGTTGAGCTGTCTTGCTTGCTATATCTCCTCCTCTCCCCCTCTCGCTACGTCATTTTTCCAAGGGTACGTGCGATGGCAGTTACCTGTGTGTGTCGCCGATGGGAACCATTACATACGTCGTAAGTCATATTGCCAGGTCGCACCTAGCGCGGCAATACGAGGGCGCCCTGTGCCCCCATAAATGTGCATTGCGCCATTGGGAATCGAACACTTACACTATGCATGGCCTGGGTTCGTTAACCTCAGCGTCACGTGCCGTCCACATCACGTTGTCCTGTTTACAGGCAGCGCGCTATATCGTTTGTTGCTTGCCATTGCATTATCTAGATCCAGTATGTCATGCACGTTAAAATAATAGATCACCATGCTGCACACGACACATGCAAGTGCAATGAAACATTCAACGACATAGTTTTGTGTGCGCCAGAGCTGCATATTGCAACGGAACTGTTGCAACGAAGCCATCTATCGTAGGGCAATGCGCCTTCAGAGCCCAGTCAGAGAAATGCGCTGTTGGGCTCCAGGTTACGGACTCGATGTCAGCCTTTGAGGTAGCATTTCGGAGGTAATGCAAAGGACGCTATAGAACCTTATCCAATAAAATGGAAATAAAGAGTCCCACACAATACACCCTCGTTCAACAGTGGATCATCACATTTTCTGAAATACTCGCCGATCGTCTGTTTTCTGCAAAAAGCTTGAGGTCTACGCTCGCGTATGGTTTTGCTTATCAATGAAGTTGTCGCTATAGATTTAAAGCGCCTCAAAATGCACAAGGGTACTTCCAAAAATAGTTCTGCCGATGTGACTAGGTGAGATTGAAATTTCAAAGGTTTCGTATTTGCCAAACGTTGGCAGCCACGCCATATCTTCACTTGTTTTCATCTGGCCTTGACTGAGTTTGTAAGATTCTTGACATTTTGTTTTTTACTTTTTTTACGTCCACAGCATTTTTTCTGCTTATTACGGTGCGAAATCATCGCACCACTGGAGGTGAAAGTGACCTAGAAAGGAATTGCTTTCAACAGGCACACATTCTCGTACCCATTGGCTGCGCTATAGGAGGAAAAAATATAGAAAGCTATTATATAAAGTGTATTCACAGTCTTGAAATAAGGCGGAAATGATTGCGCCTAATTGTACACTCTCCTTATCTAGCGTTTGTGCGTGCGCAGGAAAAAGGCGCAGCACAGTCACAGCGAAAGCCAGAAGAGCGGTCTTTCAGAGCCTTTTCAAAACGCTCACTGGGTAACTACTGCAAGCCCACTTGCTTGATACCCACTAGGGCATTAATGAAACTTTTGGGTAGGCCAGCATTCGCTATGCTATTTTAGGAGCGAAGCTCCTTAAGGCGTGGGCTGTGCGTCCCCTGTATGTAGCCACCTCTCGTTCAGTTCTTGCAGTGTTCACTAGATGGCGGTACTTGTAGCTGACGGCATTAAGTATTACGCTAGCCACCGCCCGATCTAAAGGGTACAGCCATATCCATCCGTCCATCCGTCCATCCGTCCGTCCATCCATCCATCCATCCATCCATCCATCCATCCATCCATCCATCCATCCATGCATCCATCCATCCGTCCATTCGTCCGTCCGTCAGTCCGTCCGTCCGTCCATCCATCCAAAAGATGCAAGATGTTATAAACTAGACGGCGGTACGTGTAGTTGATTATGAAAGATGCGAGGTGTTATAAAATAGGAATGATGCCACATATGGCGCGTGTCATCGTTCGATATAGTGCGGTGACGTACGCTAGGGGGAGCGTTGCAATAAAATCGAGTGGGCAAAATGTACGGAGGATTCATGGTTTACCAGGTTTACCTCCGGAGCTTCGCCCACTCATCATCATTCACTTCGTGGATATGCTGTGATTTTTTTTAATTCTTCTGGGAAGCGTGGTGTCTGCTAAACACTTGAAAGGAATTTCGTGCCAATAGTTCATGCGATGGCTGATGATAATGAGGAATAATGGCTGAAGTGGGTATGCGCCACAGTTATTAGGGGAACATGAAGAAGCTTTTGTAATGAGTTGGAACATTGGACGGCTCACTCGTTACGCTATTCGCATTGTGCGACAACTGGTTGTTCTTTTGCTGTTATAAAACGCTTTATAAGTCGTATTAACGCAATTACTTTACCGACATCAAGCCTGCCTAAGGCAAGTTAGCCAACGAGTCACAAGCACCAGCGTAGCTCAGTGGCAGCATACTGGGCTGGCAACTAGTGGACTCAAGTTTGAGCCCCACTGTGTCTTTGGTGCTGGGTTTCCCAACATGTCACAAGCACCAGCGTACTTCAGTGGTAGAATACTGGCGCCCAGAAGACCCGGATTTCAAGCCCCACAGTGTCTTTGGTGCTAGGTTTCGCGCGATGTGGTTACGGAGACTGGCGGCGGTGTCAGCGGCGGTGGCGGCATACAACTGCACGTCACCCGAGTAGTGGTCTCGTAACAGCTTTTGCTGTAAAAAAAAAATTGCCGGATCAGTTGACTACCCACATTCAGTCTCTGTTAGATGATCCGATAAACGCTCTAAATCTTAAACTGGCTGACTACACGTGGTTAAAGCACCTGGGCAGACGACGTGGTTCCATGCGGGGCAGAAGTTGCAGCCACGCATAAACCTTTCCCATCACTAACACACGGAATTGCGGCCACATCTCCCGCAGCAACCCCATTTGAACGCATCGTTGTATCATTGCTGATACAGTTATTTGGGCACACAGAACTGATCGTTAGACATTTAGGACATTGTTTACTCGCCTCACATGCCCGAGTCAGTGAGCATTAAACAAGATGACGCTTCGACGTTGGCAGGAATCGGTGTGGTGACAGTGGTATCCTATCAGCAATGTTGCGACCTAAGTGAACAACTGCTATCAAGGTTGTTGTAATTTTCTTAATATACAAGACTGGACGCTAAACTCTAGCGAAACCACTACGCTACGTTGTTATTGTTTAGATGCATAACGTTTTCCTCCCCCTTTATCACCCCTTCTCACTCAGTTTTTTTTTTTGTTCACTTTGTCTAGTCCATAAGAGTAGGCTAGAGAGCACCTGCTCAGGCTGATCCAGCTCTGCTTTCCAAAAATTTATTTCTATATCTCTTTCTACACACAACATCTAAGCAAACACACGCATAGAAATCTACAATACAAGACAAAGAAAAATGTTTCAGGGATGTAAGTAACAATACAAGTAAAGTGATACGATATCATTGATAATAGACAAGAAATAAACTGAAAGATATATCTTTATCCTCCACACAGGTGTCTGGTAGAGACGCTCACGTGTCGTCTTTTAAGGTGAAAGCCTTTATTGACTCTAGTGTAAACTTTGCGCGCTGCAATGAAAAAAAAATCGAATATTTATCTTTTAGAAGATTTTTTTCATGAGTACTTGAACAACCGGTAGTAAGAGCGCTACCGAAAGTTATTCCAAGACAAAGAACAAGAGCGTCCTTTTGGGGTTGTGCCTCGAAAAAGTAAAATAATCATTATTGCTGCATGCTAACTCGCGTAATGATCAGTACATCACCAGCTATCGGTAATCAGTGCAGCTATACTTCTGCATTTGAATTAAAACAGCAAATGTATTCATAATCATAATTATCATCAGCCTCACTACGCCCACTGCAAGGCAAAGGCCTTCATCATGTTGCTTTCAACGAGTGATTTTTTGCGATTTTTGCTGCCACGTTACACAGCAAACTTGTTAATCTCATCTGCCCACTTAACCTTCTGTCTACCCTTCGCGCGTTTTCCTCCTCTTGTAGTCCAGTCAGTTACTCTTAATGGCCAGTGGTTATCCTGCCTACGGGCTACGTCCCCTGTCCATGCTCATTTTTTTATTTCAACAATGCCTTAACGCCTGTTTGTTCTCCGATCCACTCTGCTCTCTTCCTGCCCCTTATGGTTAGACATATCATTTTCTTTTCCACTGATTGCTGTGTCGTCCTCAATTTCAGTTGAACTCTCTTTGTAAACCTCCAGATTACTGCTCCATAAGCACTGGTAAGACGCAAATTTTATATACCTTTGCTCTTGAGGGATAGATGTAAACTATCATTCGCAATTTTGATATGTTTGCCGAACGTGCTCCACCCCAGCCTTACAAAAATATAACAGTGTTAAATAACGCTCCACATTGACCGTTACTATAATTAAACAGTATTTTTAAGCATATACGATTTCTTTGTTCATATTATACTACGTGTCTACAAGTCTATTGCAGTCATTAATGGCAGTGCGTATCAGTGATCGATAAAAAACATCATTATCCTGAATGCCCGTTTAAACCAGTACAAGTTACTCATCCGCCGCGAGTGACGTGGCGGGGGGAGAAAAAACTTTATTGCACTGGTTATGACCCCCTTTATTCTTCGGTGTATAAAATAAGTTGCGAGCTCGTTGAACTGTAATGCTCCATTTTATTTTGTTTTGTGTCCATGCGTTTGTAACCTCCATTCCCCTACTTACCACCGCCATTTCATGTAAGCCACGCGAACTCGATCATCTTCATGTTCTTTTACGGTGGCAGTATGGCTTCCGAAAAAATCACTCTGTAGCGAGCAATGGAGTTTCGCAAATACCTACCTATAATGAGCACTAACAGGCACTTCACTTCTCATGTTTTGTTTAAGACCTGCAATAAACTTGGCATGTACAGCGCTTCTCAATACCTTAAAGTGAGGCTCGCCAAACTCGCAATAATCGTATTATTTTCTGACTTTTCAGCTCAAGAAATATACCTAGAATCCGTGCGTAAGTTTGTCACTAAATTGCAAAGCCTTGATTTTGCAGAACTCTCGCTTTGAGCACTTCCACGCGCAATATATGAAAAAGACAATTCTTGGCCGATTTCTACGAAATATTTCATTAAGCTCTTTCACGGCCGCGGCTTCACCCAGTTAACGTGATGCTGCTATCGGTCACTGCGGCTTCATTTTTACCGTAGACTTCAAAGGAACATAACCTATTCTGTGGCTGGTCTGGTATTGCTTATTGGCGAAATACAAAAAAAAATTCAGCGCTTGGCTTTCCACTCTGATAGAGTTAAACGTCCTACCTATCCAACTGATTAACAAGTTTCTTTTTCTTTTATTCTTTTTTTACCGAGAAGCCCTTCACATACGAGCAAAAATACCTCGCAACGACCACCTGCTTTCGTGTTCGATGTGAAATCTCTAATAATTTTTCGCACTTTGCTGTGAAGCCTGTAGAGGCAAGCTGTTTCGTTAATAAGCAATTTTATTAAGCCGTTTAACGGCCTATTAATACGGTCTTCGGTGGTTCTTTTTAAAAGACCTAGGAGCTTGCATTTAAATGCTAATGAATCCTGATCCGAAGTAGATATGGAGTCGCGGGAATTTAATTAGTGACTTTTGAGTACCCTGCGAATCGTTATCAGGGGACCACATTTTTAATCCCTAAACAGTCTTCGACATCGCTAGTGTTTTTAGAATTTCGCAAATCTTTTCTTTTTTTGTCTTGCAACTGCTACACTCAATAACGACACACTGCCACGACCGCTTATCGACTTAGTTTCTGGTTTGATGTGGCTTCACTCACGAGATATGTTTCGCGTGTCGACATTACTTGGTGCGAGCGGCGCCGGAATGTCTGGACCATTTTTCGATTGTTTCGGGTGGTTCGGATGAGCTTGCGCGCACGATGCGACTAGTACAGTTCAGTGTAAAGCTATAATCGAAACCACGGCTACTGAATGAAAAAATTCAGTGGCCGTGCCCGGACGATAAGCTCAAGCTATATAGGTTCCAAGTAATGTATGTCACAGTCACTGTGACGTTTCTGATAATATTGAATGTGATGCGGCCAGAGGAGAGGGTGGGGGTGGAAGAAGTATGTGTCGCTTTGGTGCGGTCACTTGTAAGAAAAATAATATCAACTCTGCCTTCTGTCATCGCTGTCCCTCCAACTGAGAATTTGCATGAGTGCTTCATCCAATAGCGTTCACTTGTTATTGTCCCAATGAGAATTCGCATGAATGCTGTTTAGAAAAAACACAGCGTATCCACGAGGTGCATGAGGATCAGTTGAGCGAAGCATTCGTCAGTCCGTCCGCGCTTCTGTTTGTCCGTGTGTCAATCTGTGCGAGCGTCCATGCATCAATCCATGCATCCGTCTGTGCGTCCGTCTGTCTGTGCGTCCATCCGTGAGTCCGTGACTGGGTTCGTTCATGCATCCGTCCTTTCATGCGTCCATCCGTCCGCCCATTTATCCGTGCGTCCGTCCGTGCATCTGTCTGTCTGTCCGTCCGTCCGTGCATCCGTTACTGCGTTCGTTAATGCATCAGTTCATCCATGCGTCCATCCCTCCGTCCATTCATCCGTGCGTCCATCCATGCGTCCATCCCTCCGTCCATTCATCCGTGCGTCCATCCGTGCATCTGTGTGTCTGTCCGTTCATCTAGTGAACACTCTAAAGTACCGCCATCTCGCATCTTTTAATCATATATTCATCATGTGGAAGTACCGCCATCCAGCAAACATTCCAAGGACTAAACGAGAGGTGGCCCTGCCGGACTGGAGGAGTGTCACGCACGCACTGTCTTACTGCCTGCACTTCGGGTCTAGTACTCACCTTTCACCGCATCTAGTTCCTGGCACTGTTGCCCAACCCTCGATAAACCTTGCTAAAACCGAGGAGGTTAGGCCCAGTGAGTTTAACGTGGCAACCTTTCCTTGTCAGCTAGGGCTCAAAGGTCGTCCTTCTGTTACAATTGTTTTAGTAAGCATCAATTCAAGGCAAATATTATGGGAGATTAAGTCACCGACACTCGTCTCTGTAAGGTATTTCATCAGAAACAACTATCATTTTGTTTATGAATAACGTGCGCGGCTTCCCTTCTCAATTAATAAGGGTGCGCGCATGCCGCTCTCCTAGTCCGGCTATGGAGGTGGCTGCCTACTACTACGATGAAGACTACATACATCGCGAACGCACGACCCCAAAAAGTGTTCAACGATATAGAATGCATGGTAATCTACTATGGGAGAGCGTAAAGTGGTCCCGGCATATGTAATCAACTGCGTGCTATGGTATAGTGTGTTTAGAAAAAGTGGTTAACGCTTAAGAGTACTCGGTACTCTACTATGAAAGAGCTGAAATCCGTCCCGTGGACCTCACACCAGAAATTTTCATCTGTCTGTCCCAACTCAGAAGCTGCTTTACTTAAATATAATTACGTTCAATTCCCACCAAACATTTCAGACAGTTTACTTTTTTCATACCAACAAATGTTTGTGTCCCCGGTTTTAGGCCAAATTTTAAAGCATTGCGGTGAATTTCTTCAGGGATTCTCATATCGTTGCTCAGCTAAACGAAGTGTTTTCGGGCTTTACGCTGAACTTCTTTTTTTTTTTGTAATAAGGTGAAAAGCAGGTGGCCTACTTTTCTTAGGGCAGAGCCTACTTTCTTTTTATAGATTGCAGTCATCTGTACAGGTGTGCACGTCGTTAAAGCGGTGAGCCGGGGTTGAAGAAGAAACGTTGCATTTGACGGGCGTGTGTACTCCCCTTTGACAGCATGAGCGAGAGTGGCATTCAGGGAATCGGTGGCCTTAAAACCGTAAGCGCACGCTATATATTGCAAGCTATCAGTGGCCCTGCTAAATTGTTGCAACAGTGCCGAAAGCACACCAAACGACGAACGTAATAGAAGGGCAAGCGTTGTTCAATGAGTCCCTTTGTCTTAATTTTAGGGGTGAAGCTCCTTATAGCGGCACCCGTTCGTCCCACGTAGTCGTAGTGTGTAACCAGTCTTACATTTTGATATCCAAGGTGGTGCCGGTGAGAGATTTCTTCTGTGCGTTGTTGAACAAAACAAAAAAATTGCAGCGTGCGCGTCATATAAAAGCCGAATTCTCCGGTCTCTCATTCCCCCTTAGCAGCCATTAGCATGTACATTGAGCACTATCTTACAAGAAAGGGTTGCTACGTTATACTCGCTGGGCGTAACCTCCTTGGTTTTAGAAAGGTTTTGCGAGCGTTGGGCCGCAGTGCCAGGAATAGAGTGAACTAATATATACCATGAACTCGAGGTGGTTAAAGGTAAGAAGTAGACACGTAGCGCAAGCCGTAAGATGGTGTGCGTTGGCAACCTCTCATTTAGTCCTTGGAATGTCCGCTGGATGGCGGTGCTTCTATATGCGGAACATATGATGAAAAGAATTGAGATGGTGGTACTTGGAGTGTTGACTAGATGGACGAACGGAAACACAGACAGATGCATGGACGGACGCACGGATGGCTGCACGAGTGGATGGACGCATGCACGGACGCAGGGGTGGATGCATGGACGAACGCAGGGATTTACGCACGAACAGACGCACGTACGGATGGACGGATGGACGCACGGACGGCCACACAGAAGGACGCTTGGACGAACGGATGCTTCGCCCCACTCTCCATCATTCACCATGTGGATATGCTGCCATTTTTTTTATTTGTTACAGGAATGTGGAGGATTACGAACTAGCCCGTTTTTAAGCCATGCTGCCGTTATCACAGGCGTGCGCATGCAGTGTTTTCCATTAGGTAGAGGGTGCAAGTTTTACCGCCTCTTCTCCATTTGTCAAGTACGAAGGGACGCAAGCTTCGTAATGAATGAACAAAAAACTCGGTGTTCCTCATTGCACACAAACTTAGGATGACTGCAAGGTAAAACCCATCTTCTTGTCAGTCGATGTATTCTTCTGCCCCATAGAGTTCCCTCTAAATACGCTAGAGGGAATTCTCGCGCTAGTTTCTATAGGAGCCGCAAAGCATGGCGCTTCAGCAAGCATGAGAATGATACGCGGATATGTCTAATCATCGTACTTCTGGCTCCATTGGGGTTCGCGTGACTTGAAGCCTTTCATAAAAAAATCAGCAATAGTTTATCGGTTACGCTTCACCACCCTAATTTTTTAGGCTTACCATTTCAAATCGGGTCATGAAGTTCAAGAGGGTTCGCTTTTTCTTCGAAACGAAACTGTGCTACAGCAATAAACGAAGCTACAAGTGTGATTCGAGGCCCGTTAGTACAAAAACTAGGCAAATCCGCGTACTACCCATCATTCCCATGGTGGCTGAATGATCGCAGCGCGAGAGTCTCCTGTAGTAATTTTAGGAAACTCTACGTTCAGCCCCACCCCCCTCCAAAAAACTTCAGCATCTGACGGGGCTTTGCATGGCCTCGAAGATCGGAAGCACCTCACCTGGTTTTGCATTGCCGCTGTGATTGGGACTCGTTTAAACAAGCTACTATGATATGGGATGATGTAATCGTGTGACTTTGCGTCACGCGACGTCACACTGACGTCGTGATGCCGTCATAACGTCATTTCGCTTCACTTATGCCCGGCGACGAGTAACTCCGTCGAGGCGGGATGATGACGCTGACGGTCGAATTTCACGTATGATGATGCGTTTAGGGCTTTCGTCCTAAAGATGGCTCTCACAAAGGCCTGGTTTTGGTCTCCGGCTTGCCGAGGCCGAAGGGTAAAAGTAAACAGCTCTTCAAGAACTGCACCAGGGGTTCTCTGCCATAGTTATCCTATGCAAAATCAAAGAACGCAAATAAAAAAATCTAAGGCAAGTTCGCACTATAGTGGGGTCAAGCTTGAAGGAGGTGTGCAGCTAAATGGCCTTTTTCCTTTCCCCTCACTTCTATCTTTCTTTGTTCCTCTCTTTCATTTTTTTCTTTCAAGATTTTCTCACTTTTATGGCTTCCGTTTATAAGTATTGTTTTTCTCTGTATACATTTTTCTTTTTTAGAGCTACTTTTATCTTTTTTTATTTTTCTCTCTATTCTTTATTTCTCGCTTCCTCTTTATTTCTACCTATTTTTCCCTTAATGTATATTTCACTCTCTTTACCTGATTCTCTGTCTTTCTTCCTTTTTTGTCTTTATTTCTTTTTTTGTTTATTTTTGTGTCTTCCTTTGTTTATAACACGTCCTTCTTTTCCCCTCCTCCTCATCCTTACATTTCTCTTTCTCCTTTTGCGCTCCTCATGACCCCCCCCCTCCCCTATGTGCGCATGTTGCTACTGTTCCAAAGTTTGAGCAAGCTTTGATTGCAGGCCGTTTCGCATGCTGCCAGCAACCACCGTGCGCTGCTAGCTGTGGAGGGAACGCGAAAGAGGCAATATATATACTATGCATGTGATGCTCACTTCTGCTCGCGCTATTAGTCCTGCCAGAGTTGCGGTTCACACCCCACACGGTGGTCTAGTGACACTCGGCTGCTGACCCCCAGGATGCGGGGCCGCATTTTTCGACGGAAGCGAAAATGCTTGAGGCTCGTGTGCCTAAATTTAGGCGCACGTGGAAGAACCCCAGGTGATCGAAATTTCCGGAGTGCTCCACTACGGCGTTTCTCATAATCATATGATGTTTTCGGGAAATTAAACCCTAACAGTTATAATAATATTTTTGTTAGAGTTGTGATAGTAATCGTTCTTCGTAATTGAATGAGATGTGTACCTGTGTGCGTTAAAAGTCGTCCTCACTGATTTAATTAGTAAGCGAACGTTTACTGCTACACATGTGCCTAATAAAACGAAAAACCTTACTTAGTATAACTTTAAAGTTATGCTAAGTAAGTAGCACTGCATTGGAATTCTAATGCAGTGCTATCGCAGTCACTGTTTGATCTTTGGGGGATCGACTGTGTGAGTTCTCGCAGTAGTGGTCCGTAACCACGTCAGGGCCATCGACATGACCGATCTTTTAGAAGCGGAGCGAGTTTTTATGACAAAAAAACTGCCATTTATGAAACAATAACTAGAATTCGACAATTGTGCCTAATATAATATCTGGTGTTCGAAGTACTAAAACCACCGTATGATAATTATACAGGCGGCAGTGAAGAGCTCTGCAAGCTTCTGCCATCTGGCGTACATTAACTTGCACTGGCATCGCACAGTACGACCTCTAGCATTTGTCCCCATCGCAACGCGACCGCTGCGGCCGATGTCGAACGTGCGACTTTCGGGTATGCAGCTGAGCAGCGTAACCCGAGTACACCCGCGGCCGGCATCATGCCTTTTATGACCATAAGCAGTTTAACCTTGTAGACTCATCATGAACTTGAGTATTTCTAAAAACGATAGTCTTTGTTGGGAACCTTCGATTTTGGTCTGTCTGTCTGTCTGTCTGTCTGTCTGTCTGTCTGTCTGTCTGTCTGTCTGTCTGTCTGTCTGTCTGTCTGTACATTTGTCTGTTTGTCCACTCTTAACGGCACCGGATAATTGAAACGGTCGACCCCCCATCCACAGTACCACCAATGTTGCTCAAGATTTCGCGTTCATACTTGTGCAATTGTCATCTAAAAAGCAAATATTGCGCATGTCTGGGGCACCATAACAATGTGTATATAATCTGCATGTGCGTCTTTTACTAGAAAAAGCATACATAAGTAATTTTAAGGACCGTAGCGCTTATCACGCTGCGCTGACCATGCAACGGTTGCACGAAAAGGCGAGTGTTTCCAACGCTTTGCTAAGATGAGACGGTGGTGGCACCTACCCGTCGCCTTGCGTTCTACACCTTATCACCTCTGAGATGGGCTCGCACACCCTTCTCAGAGCCACGCGCTCCGTTTTGCAAAAAAAAAAAAATGCCACATGGCGCTCATGTCTCACGTGTGACGTGGCTTGATGCGCTCGTTTGCCTCCGCTGCACGCTCGAGGCACTCTAACGCAGCGTCTCCAGAATACCATTCACCGATTTTCTTGCGCAGAACATCAAATAAACGTTTTGTTCACTCTCTCTACACGCAAGACTATCGTCTTTCGACGACATTTGCAGAATAACATGCAGATACGCGGTCAATTTTTTTCTGTTTATTTCTTTGTTTCTTCCTCTTTTACGTCGGGGTCAGCAGCCTCGATGCCAACTCTTGGCCGTCGAAAATGAGCACCAGTTGGCACAAAAGAGTTCCGCTGATTCAACCTGTCAATCGGAGTCTCGGCGCCACCGCCTGTGATACTGACAGGCGTTGACCGTTGACCGCGGTCCCACCCTTAATGCTAGTCTCCCCCGCCTCACTCCTTTAGGGCTTATTAGGTGAGCTTGCTGACACTGCGAAGCAGTGGCTTCCGCGTTCCACCCCATAAATCTTCTAGATGGACTACGCGATCGAGTCACGCAGCTTTCCAGCCACGCTCGGCGGCACTCTTCACTGACTCGGTGCTTTGGAAGCGCACTTTAACAATCAGTATCCTCTTCTGATTCCCTTCAGGTTTCCCCTTATCCATCTGAAACTCGTTTTCCCATCTCTGGTGCATTTAAGTCTCCACGATGACAAAAAAAGGGCTATTTCCACAGTATCATTTTTTTTGTGCGAGAACCGGGGCATAACTCGTAATTAATGTGATCTTAAAAGGGAAGTGAAGAATTTGTCTGGTGTTATCTCGCACAATTGTTCTTACGAGAGCGAGTCTGCGCACTGATGTTACCCAATTCATGTCACGAACAAGTATTTATGACTCGGAACATTGCCTAAAAACGCTAATTCTGCCAAAGAAAATGAATCAAACGTGGAGCACGTTAGAAATGATTGATAGTTTCTCGCCGCGTGAACGAATCTGAGTAACGTTACTTAACCAGCGACGATTGGTCATAAGAAACGTTTACGACGGTTCCTCGCTTCCTAGATAGGATAGAGGGAAATTGAGAGAAAGGAAAAGCGGGGATGTTAGTCAGTCCAGGAGGGCCGCTAGGATCAAGGACGTTAAAGATTTATTTAAGCCTTTTTGGGTAGGACCGACATGGTGGGACTGGAGGTGTTCGGAGGGGGGGGGGGGGGCAGGGAGGTTAAAGTGGTATATTGCGTTATACACACTTATCGGAGCTGTTCAGTACGTGCTGAGTTTAGCCACTATGCGGAACTCGGCGTCGAGAAAAACACTACTGTTCCGCTTAGCTTGCTCGAAATATTCCCCGTTGTGTAGCTATTGAAGAAAATTACTTTAGTAACCTATTTGCAGCCTTATCGAATGCACCATGTGTGCGCAATGCTGCTTCTTGTGCCTGGTACGACAACTAACAGAGTTAGTAAAAACTGATCTCCCAGTACTTGCTTTTGTTTGAGAATTGTGGCGTAGTCCACCGTTAATATGAACTTTGCTATCGATTCCACGTGGCCGTTTACTGCGAATAAGCAAGATAGGTGAACAGCAGCGGGAGAAGAAAAGGAGGGGGCTCGGGATCGAACTAAGTGAACGACAACAATATCGCGTGCCTTATCGGATGTATGCCATCAGTGTGCTCACTCGCTAACAGCCATGACGTCACCATATCCACTGTTTCTATGCGTCTACGACCTTCGAATAATGCGTTCGATGCTCTAACCACTGAGCTATCACAGCGGCCTCTTTCTATGCGTCTAGAGAACACATGAACTCTGTTGCACTTGGTCCTATCGGTTGTAAATTAGCTGATGCTATGAAGCCTCAGCTCTCTACAATGGAACACAGCAGAAGCGGGAGCTAAACTGATGTGCAGCTTCAGGCTGGGCCCACTAAAAACGCCACACCAAGTGCTCCCTCCAAATACCTAAAACACAATAAACGCGGAAAATCAAAGCAGTATGTGCTGTTCAGCGACGATGATGACACAAACAAGGTCACGTGAGCAAAGTGCGATACGGGAAAAAAGTACTTTTAGATGCGGAGCATCTTATACTCGCGCCTTGTAGTGCGCCGTCCGCACCGCTTCTCGAACATTCGACAGCTGACGCGCGCGCATGCGCCGTCGCGCCGTCGCCCACTCTTCCACCATCTGTGCATCCCTTCCTCCTCTACACACCGCGCGCGCTTCACTCCTCCACCATCTGTGCACCCTTCCTCCTCTACACACCGCGTTCGACATCTACAATTCTCCTGATTCTCCAGTGGACGCGCATGTGGCGTCGCGCTTCGAGAACATTCAACAGCTGACAGTGCATGCGCCGTCGTGCTGTATATATACTCAAGGTCAGCGCTCGCTCGCTCAGTTGCCGCTCGTCGGTTGGTTTGTACGGCGCGTCGACGTCCAAGGTCGCGGTGAAATGAATTCCAACGAATCCACAAACACAATGATCGACGTCCCTTCGACCAGCGCCGCCCTTTCGCATACGTGTGTACGTGTTCACTCATTTAACACCCCCTCCTACAACCACGTTAACCAATTTAGCCATCGACCCAAGTAAGTCGCAATTTAACACCCCATTTCACAACCACGTTAACCAATTTAGTCATCGACCCAAGTAAGTCGCACTTTAACACCCCGTTAACCAATTATATGGTCCGCATCCTCCTCAGTGTTCCCCCGAGGGAAGCTGCGGGCAATTTTTGGAGTATGTTACGCTTTACCATGACGTGATCAACTTTGAAAAATGCGACAAAAGACGGTTATAGTTTGCCATTGGCGTGATAGCGGGGATTAAGGGAATATGTAGTGTTGCCGTGCCTCCAACGTTCTTTGCGTACAACGCCTTATCGTTCAGGGGAAAAGCGTTTACATGGTTTACATGCCCCAGCTGGAACAGTAGTGCCACCTATAGGAGAGAGAATAAGTTAAAGAACAGTGAAAAAAAAACGTTAATGTTTGCTTGTGTCACCACGCGAAACAATCTTCAAATTTTTGTAGTACTAATAAAAGGAAATAAATATGAACCACGCACCAAACGCTAAAACGTTTCTGCTGCTGATTTGTTTACGTCGTTCTTCTAGTTAGGCCTAGAAACGTTCGAAATGTGAACCTAACTAAAACAATTACGCTAACTTATTCATAATACTTGGTCATCGAACTTAACCGAAGGAAAAACAAAGTCATTATAAACAGGTGTTTGTGGCCAACGAAGTGAATCTTTGAACAACTGCGTCATAATTAATTCGAAGCGGGTCTCCGAAACCGACGCCATTTTTTACGCACACTACGTAAACCGCGCTAACACAGTAACGTTAAATCTGAAAAATTGCGTGCATACAGTGAGTGTTACGGCTCACGTACGTTACTGCGCATGCGCACTTGAATCCCTTATGCAGTAATTACGATACGCTACAGTTTTCGCAGTGCGATGTATCAGAATGTCGCTACTATAGAACTTACATTGACAATGATACAATGACAATCGGCAGTGGTCGATTTATGTCGGAATTTTTTTTTAGACTTGTGGAACTAGAGTGAAAAAAAAATGAACTGCTTTTATCATGGCGTGAAAAATGGTCGAAAAGGCAACAACTTATGAATGCCAAGCATTTCCTAGCTAACTTCGGCGAGATTGAGCGTATCTATCTATCTATCTATCTATCTATCTATCTATCTATCTATCTATCTATCTATCTATCTATCTATCTCTTTACAACATTTACCTCTCATGGCCGTTTCGATGATGGTATTGATACCGAAATTACTATGGCATAACGTGAATGCATGACGAGCATCACTGACTAGTTGTAACATAAAAATTGACATATCATGGACGTCATGATTTGCATTTCATGGTATTACTGCTCTGGTGGTGGTTTCGTTCACATGACATGTTGCAAAACTGGTGTGGTGTGCAATGACTGCATGGCGAACACAAGTGACAGACCCTAATGTAGAAACCATGGCATGCATGTCATGTAAATCATGACTACACGACACGCTCCTGGTGCACTCGCGGTTGTTCATCACGGGAGATGAATTGATGACGAAGACATGTGACTGGTGCAAACATGATAATCATGAGATGCGTGTCATGTAACATGACTACATGCCACGCTCATGATGCAATCGTAGACGTTTCGCTAGCTTCACATACACGAAATTTGGTATTACGTGACGCGTGCATGGACGACGAAGGTTAAATGGCAAGTTCAAACATGATTAACATAAAATGCGTGTCATGTTAAACATGCGTACATGCTACGCTCGTAGCGTGCTCGCGGCGCTTTCACTAGCTCCACATATTCGAACTCAGGTATTACGTGACGTGAATGGACGACAAAGGTAAATGACTCGTCGTAACATGATAATCATGACATGCGTGTCATGTTGAACATGAGAACACGCTACGCTCCTATCATGCTCGGGGCTCTTTCACTAGCTCTACATATGCGAAATTTCGTATTATTGACGTGAATGGACGACGAAAATAAATGACACGTCCAAACACGCTAATCATGGCATGCGTGTCATGTAAAACATCACTACAGGCTACCCTCATAGCAAGTTGGTGGACGTTTCGCTAGCTTCACATATACCAAATTTGATATCACGTGACGTGAATAGACGACGAAAGTAAAAGACACGTCCAAACATGATAATCGTAGTATGGAAGTCATGTACGGCATAATTTACGTGTGCCCCGTAATGTTCTGCTGAATTTAATGTGACATATTAACCGTCCTCATTCGTGCTTCGCATATCATCGATTCCCACTGTACGTGAGATCTGCCAATTTTTCATAAACGGCGCTGATTTCAAGTAGACCACTATCCCGCAACCTATACCTGAACATACTGAAAGCTCAAACACATTCATACGCTCTGAATATCAGCAACAAACCTGGAACTGTCTATTATCTTAACAACCATACCGTGATAAGGTGACCATTTATTTGCTTTCCTGCGACACTTAGTAATGTCATGCCAGCTAGCTTCTTTAACGCGCCCCCGACAGTTCATACTAGTCAGAATAGTTTACTGTTTGCTCAGATGTGTCTTTTGTCTCTGTTATCCACTTTTTTACCTTTGTCGTCATATCTTATTACCTTCATCTGCTGTAGAACACGAAGTATGGTTAGCGAGAATACTTAGTTTTCCATTCAAATATGCACCAGCCTCCGTCTTCCTCTCGGTCCCTGGAAGCTTCAAGTTTTAGCCTTGACACAGTGAAGCCAGAGTTGGCTACTGTTTCGGGCAAAGGAATCACCGCAATTGCCTTTCTCGTCGTCTCGTCGCTCTTCATTTCACAAATTCTGTATCTGCTTGTATTAAAACGCAACACTGCGCAGAACTAGAATTTTTAGGTCGTTACATACAAGCGAAAGATACTCACGCAAGTAGATACCACATGATCAGAATAATATAATAATACCATTATTATTATTATTATTATTATTATTATTATTAATATTATTATTATTATTATTATTATTATTATTATTATTATTATTATTATTCACAAAATGCGATGTCTTTTTATGATACATTCCTTGATCTTGGTGTTTTTGATTGTCCACGGTCGTTTTTATCTAAGGTTTGCACTGTCCTAATGTAGATTTCAACAATGTATACATTCGTCCTTTTCCCGCCTTTCAGGACAACTTTCACATGGCATTGTATATTCAACATTATTTTTCACTCTCATCCCTTTATTCTCACCTTGTCTTTTTATACTCTCATAATGCTTTAATCTCCTCTTGTCTGTTTGTACTTGCGCTTTTTATTTCATTTTTTTGAAGACTGTATGTATAGTGCTGTTTATTTTATTGTTTTACTTTCGCATGGACCCCCGCACAAATGCTTTATGGTTGTTTCTGGAGACGTTAAATAAACGATTGATTGATTGATTGATTGATTGATTGATTGATTGATTGATTGATTGATTGATTGTGCAGTGACAATCGTTTCACGTCTATCAAAATGGTACCGCAAAGGCGGGGATCAAACCCGTGATGCGCACGTCAGCAACTGACCACCCTAACTGCTGTGCCTCGCAAGTTACTCACGCAACTGGCTCTCGCCCACTTACGGACGCCAGGAAGCCGAGTCCGCTGACTGAGGCCAGGACCGTCCTCATTTGCAAATGCGGCGTGACCACCGGCGCAGGCGTCAGTCCTTCGTCGCTGATGACCGCGGCCGAGGCGTACATCACCGGTAGCGAGAGCAAGGTGCACACGCCAACTCCGGTGGCCACCTGCGAGACACGTAGACAGGAAAACACACGAGGCCACGCTGGAAGAGAAGTCAAAGGAAGCGTACGGGGCAAAACAAATGGGGTTGTAACGGCTACGGTGTGGCTTCTAACCATTCCAGAACACCCTATCCTCAATCCGAGCTATGCACAGCGCGGCTGTTTTAAAGCCTTCCGTTAGTTCTTGCATAGTGAAGAGAAAACAATCATTAATAGGCAGGCCCTTTTGTTCATCCTCTTCCTCGTGTACCCTTTCTCTCCCATAACACGAGCGCAGATTTGCCTTTCGTGGGATGCCACGGCTCCGATTGGCGAGAGATTGAGTGGCCAGAGAGAGAGAGAAATAGAAAGGGATAGAAGCAGAGCAGAAGAGGCAGAAAGCAAAAAAAAAAAGAGAGAGGGAAAAGGATAGAATGAGAGAGGAAACGAGATGTAGATAGAGAGATAAAAAAATAGAAACTGCGAGAAAGACGGAAGTAGAAAGAAAAAAGGAGACAAAAACAGATATGAAAGATGGAGAAAAAGAAAGAGAAAAAAATTTAACAGCAATAAAGCAGCCCCCCCCCCCCCTCCTGCATGCTTCCTTCGAGCGTGGCACTGCCAGGGTTGAGCTGCCATACACGAGTAGCTTTTTTTTTTAATTTCTTGTTTCGTAATGAAAGGAGAGAAGAAAATTATAGCACGTTGCACTTTTCTTATGCCGTCACAAGAGACACAATGGAATAATTCTTACCCGTTCCCGCCGTTTTTCGGGTACCTATTGACGTATACAGAATGAAATCATTGAGTGTGCGATAGTATTTATTTATTTCCAGATACTGCAGGTGACATAAGCCTATTGAGAAGTGGATAAATCAGTCCATAAACATAAGACAGGAAATGTTAAAATTCTTTTATAGGTTTGAAATGGGAACGAACTACTCTGCACCGGATGGTGTACAAAGACAGAAAAGGCACTGTCTGCCAGTCAGCGCCTTCGCTGTATTTCTACCACCATCCTTTGCCGGACGCTATTTGTTTCCGACTGCATGGTGTGCCAACCGGCATGCTTACGTACACTCCTGCAGTTAAATTATGTTTATTTGCTATACAAAAGGTATACCGGCGTGATAGCTTGACACAGTTTTGTGATTCGCAAAAAGGAATTCGGTAGACGATGCGCCACGACAAAGAAAGAGGTAATGTCGGCAGATTTTACATCCTGATTCAGAACTCGTTCGTCGAGCAGTCTGATTCTCACAGTGAGTACCGTATGTCGTAGGAGGAGAACTTCTCTGTGATTGAGTGCAACGGTAGTCGTGTCTTCTCTTTACGGCATTGTCTTTCGGAGCTGGCCGTCGGGGAAAAAAACGTGGGAAGGGGGAGACGCAAGAGCGGGAAATGGGCAAAGAGGCGAGAAGAGAGGTGGTGAAACGGGCGGCGCGCTTTCAGTGCACTCTACTGCTCCCACTCTACTATTCCTTACGAGAACCTCAGCGGTGCATTTCCATTCATTGGCGCGCTCGTGCGGCACTTATTCATGAAAGTTGGAAGTGCCGTTCAAACTGGAGCATAAGCATCCATGAGACCGTGAAACTTTGGCATCGGTTGTTGTGCGTGGGAAACGCGACAGCTGTGCTGGCCGCTGTGAACGCACAACGCCGCTTTGCTTTGCGCCGTGTAATCACTACAGCCGCGCCCTCTAACTGGCGTGGTATTGTTACGGTACGAGCACACAATGTGGGTTGTTTGCGCACGTAAATGGATACATACATACATACATACATACATACATACATACATACATACATACATACATACATACATACATACATACATACATACATACATACATACATACATACATACATACATACATACACACATACATACATACATACATACACACACACATACATACGTACATACATACATACATACATACATACATACATACATACATACATACATACATACATACATACATACATACATACGTTATCGTAAGTTAACATCTCTTAGCTCACGTACACACAAGACACCGAACACTGCTTAGAACACTATGAAAAATACAGTTTGCAGATCGCTGAGTTCCTCATATTTCGCAGCTTTCCCACTGGCAAAAAACTGTGCGTCTGCAGCGTTCCGTATGCTCAGTGAAAACAAAAACTGCTTCGAAATGAAAAAAAGAAGAAAAAGCTTCCAGCTCACACTCGCACGAGACATCCTGCGCACAATGTGGCAGAGGGCTGCCGATTCTTCTTATTTCCCGATTCCCATCATGCAGAAGCGAGGAAAAAAAATACGGTAACACAAACACACAAACACGAACGTACTACATGAACCGGGCGCAACTATCGCGTCAATAGTGTTGCTTCCTATGTCATGGCCATTCTCATCCTTTGTCCATGGTTATTACATGTGGGCGCTTGTACCACGACCGAAAAGTTGGAGGAAGCAAGCAGAAGGGAATCCTTACCGTGGCTGTTGGCACGGCTCTCTGAGAGGCGTACAGGATCACAATGGGTGCCGTCGGGGCGGTGCCGTAAAGGAAAGCGAAATTGGCCTGGTCTTTGACACCGGACTGCTCTCCGGCCTGGTGAAGTACTAGCTGCGCGGACACTTTGAGGAACATCGGTAGAACGAACCTGAACGGCGGCAAAGAAAAAAAAACGGCAACGGCGCATGTGGGTGAACAGAGCCTCCTCTGAACAAGCAGGCGGAAAATAAGAGATGAAACAGGTCTCCGAATAAGTTTTAGTGCAAGGCTCACCACTTCGAACAAGCCATTATTGTTACCAGCGGTTCTTTGAAGTATCGATAGTCATGAAGTTAGGTTACTGCATGTTTCGTTCCTATACCCCTGAAGTCTCTTGAGATTTTTTTGTTTTTCTCACGCTGACGTGCTCATATAACGTATCCTTAATCTTTCTTTAATCTAATGGAGCCTTTTAGAACTGGTATACGCTAGGATTATATATGTCTTTACAATTATACACAAAATATTTCTCTCTTCCAGCCCCCAATCTTAATTGCCGATTTCTCTGAACTAGCCTCCTGGGTATAGCTCTCCAGTGTATTTTGGCGTTAGCGTAGTTTTGTTTTGTTTTCGTCGGGACAATTGAGACCACCTGAGTTGGCCACGCTTAACAGAACCTCCAGGAAGATAAATAGTGGTATCAGGCAGGCCTCAGACAGCCTGTGTGACCCGCGTGTTTCTGTCTACGCAACCGGTAGAGCAAATTGGGTTTCCATTATTCAGCTCCCACCTTTACTTTAGTTCGCATATGAAAAAATATTGTAAATGCAGGATCACACTTGTGGCACATTCATTTTCCTTTTAGAGGCGACGCTTCTTAGGGCCTAGCCTTGCTGGCCTCCGCGTCGGTCACGTGGAGATCCGTGGATGTGATATAAATATGAGACACAAATGTTTAATGTTAGACTAATACCAATCATAATTATGACAGAACAGTATAAAACCAACAGAATCATGAACTTTTGTACCAATCGGTGACTTCTTTGTATTTTTTGTGAATCCTATAGGACCTATCTTTGTTGTGGAAGCTCACTGTCTGCTATCATAGTGGTTTCAAAACTGTATGGAAGACCAACAATTCTAGTTGTGAAATGACAATATAAAACACCTACCACAGCAAACCCTTCATACTCGCCAGCGGCTCTAACGTGGTAATTATGAACCTCCTATGGGGGTGCCGAAAAACTTTTTCTATTGACTCCCAAAGGGCCCTAAAGACTAGATAACATCGTCAGCCTGGGACATCATTGGATGACACCACTGCTTTGCTCGTGCACTCAGGGCCTGTAGAGCCCCGAAGTCGGAACAGTTATAAGCTGGGTCACTTTCCAGTTCTCTCGCGTAGGACGGCGGAGGAGAGAAATAGCTGTGCTCAGTTTGCAGTTTTATGCTATGTGGAAGACATCAGCTGTCTCCCAACATTGATTGCACCTACCTGTGACTGTGGGGTCAAAGTATTGTAATATTATGGAGGCGAAAATGCTGTAGACCTATGTGCTCAGATTAGGGTGCACGTTAAAGAACCCCAGGTGGTAAAAATTTCCGGACTCCTCCACTACGGCGTCTCTCATAATCATATGGAGGAATCAATCATATTGATTGATACGTGGGGTTTAACGTCCCAAAACCACTATATGATTATGAGAGACGCCGTAGTGGAGGGCTCCAGAAATTTCGACCACCTGGAGTTCTTTAACGTGCACCCAAATCTGAGCACACGGGCCCACACCATTTCCGCCTCCATCGAAAATGCAGCCGCCGCAGCTGGGATTCGAACCCGTGACCTGTGGGTCAGCAGCCGAGTACCTTAGCCACTAGACCACCGCGGCGGGGCATTTGAAAGGGTATCGTAAAGAAATGAGTTAGTGGCGTTGTTTATGCTGAATTTTTCGGGACTTTATAGCAAATTGATTGATTGATATATGGGGGTTATTGTCCCAAAACCACCCAATGATTATGAGAGACGCCGTAGTGGAGGGCTACGGAAATTTCGACCACCTGGGGTTCTTTATTGTGCACCCAAATCTGAGCACACGGGTCTACAACATTTCCGTCTCCATCGCAAATGCAGTCGCCGCAGTCGGGATTCAATCCCGCGACCTGCGGGTCCGCAGCCGAGTAGCTTAGCCACTAGACCACCGCGGCGGGGCAAGCCACAAAAAAGTAAATTACTGAGAAGTGTCACAGTATATTCAGGTCTGTGCACTGACAACTCGTCACCAAAAAGCGGCTCACGTGGGAACTGCAAATTATGGCCCTTTGACTCTTGCCTCGGCTTGATTGAAAGTCTATTGTGTTTCTAGCTATCTAAAATGTCTTTAGAGCAAGAAAACGACGCGAGACGGCGCAGGACACCTCCACAAATTGCTCTGTTTTTGAGTTCCTTGTCATCATGTGCATTCTTTCTCTTCGCCGTTTTTTTTTATATATGATTTTTGGACGGTGTGTCTGAAGAAAAATAACACCACCAGTGGCGGAAGAGCATTAAGCGACCATGACAGCGCAATATATATATGTGTATATATATATCTATATATATATATATATATATATATATATATATATATATATATAT
Organism: Rhipicephalus microplus; assembly: GCF_043290135.1. Taxonomy (NCBI): domain Eukaryota; kingdom Metazoa; phylum Arthropoda; class Arachnida; order Ixodida; family Ixodidae; genus Rhipicephalus; species Rhipicephalus microplus. The sequence goes on along the minus strand of NC_134700.1, from coordinate 173,146,376 downwards.
ATATATATATATATATATATATATATATATATATATTGTAGCTGCCTGATATAGTTCACGAAAATTGGTTCATTCTGCACCATCGCAGATAGACACACTGCCACCCTTTCCACAATAGATATTCAACAAATCATCAATGAATCAATGGTTGTTGCCCAGAAACAAGCCCTCAAACGCCAGTGAAGATAGCCATCGGGAGACAATTCATTATTAAAAATATGAAAAACTGGAAGTTAAAGGGCACAGCCTATAATCATTGTATTTGCATACACAGATACACTAGGACACACAGAGAATACGGAAACAGCAAGCCAGCAACTTCAATAGGAAGGGGCATGACTCCCTCTTTCTATTTCGGGAGGCTTAATACAAGACACAACACAGAAAATATCAGAGGGAAGTGATTATGTAGAGATTTCAAATGAGACGCAGCTCAAGGTATATATATATATATATATATATATATATATATATATATATATATATATATATATATATATATATATATATATATATATATATATATATATATATATATGTATATATATATATATATATATATATATATATATATATATATATATATATATATATATATATATATTTATATATATATATGGGTGTGGGTGTGTGCGTGTGTGTGTTTGCAAATTTATTTTATTGGTTGAAGGCATGTAATCATCCACCAGCTAGGCAATGACTGTGTGTTGCTAATATTAACAAAATGTCCGTTAATAAGAGCTTGCACTATGTAGACGGTTAAGCATTGACAAAGGCGGCTAGGTAGACAGACGAATAATTTTAATGAAGTCCTGAGGGATTAGCCGGGAAAGACCCACTGGAGCCCTCGGCTCGCCACCGGCTGCTCCCATGTCGGAATCGAGAGGACATGCCTCTCCGCTGTTTCACAAGCGTGGAGGGCCGTTCAACTGATACTGAAAAAAATCTATGCTCTCTTGTTATCTTGAGCTGAATACGAAAAAGGAGCTTACAGAGTAAAGAGGAAGAAGAAGAATGCTGTCTTACGATTTCGCTGCGCTGAGGATTAGCGCAGCAAATAGATGCTGCCTGACGTCGGGCTCCCGGAACGCGTTCTCGATGTGGTAGCCCAGCAGAAACAGTATGGGTGCCGCGAACGCATCGCCCAGCAGCTAGAAGAGAAGTCGGAGTAATGTCTGGGGTTTCACGTCTTAGAATCACTATATGATAATGAGACATGTCACCATGGAAAGCTTGGAAAATTTTGATCATCTGGTGTTGCTTAACGTGCACTAGCATCGTACAGTACGCGGACCTCTGCCGTTTCGCCTCCACTTAAATGTGGTCAGCGTAGCAGGGGTCGAACCCGCTACCTTCGAGTAACCAGTCAAAAATCGTAACCTCCGATTCATCATGGCGGAATGAAAGAAAGAAGGTGGAGAAACCTCCATACACGTGGGGCTGCAATTCAGCGTGGGAGAGTCCAGTGTTGCAATAGTAGCATGCAGTGTAGGGGTGCACAGTTCCAAAACTGCCCTCACATGGCGAGCGCCCGTGTACTTCGTACCGATCAGGAGTTGAAGTTCTGAATTCTCACTTTGAAAAGTAAGCGCATCTTTCTTTGAACATAAATGTTATCTCGTATACGACTCGTGCAATGGCACGTAACTTTCTGTGTGTGGATGAATGGGAAGACCCTCCACGCACACTTTTGCAGCACGAAGATGCAACGCAAACTGCTTTTAAAGAATTTTTTTCCTTTATTGATGAATACATCGTTCTGGTTTTCGATGCAAACCCGGAACTCACGTCTTTCTGAGCGGTTTGCTTTAACGTCTGAGATAACAACGAGGCTAGCGAACTGTTGTGCGGGAGCGTATGATTAATCGTCCCTCATGCTGTGACATCGGCTAGTATTCGGTTAAAATAAGATGGTACAGCTACCATCATGGAATTTGGTTAGTCCCGGATTCGAATTGTTTAGAGTGAACGAATTTTGTGTCAGGTCTGAAGCGTCATTTGCGAGAGATATGTACCAGCAGCGCACCTTTCGGGTAAGCTGCCCTTTTAAGCAGTGTGCATCTTGTTTCATAGTTAGATAGATATCTGGGGCTTAACGTCCCAAAAACACCATATGATTATGATGGACGCCGTAGTGGAGGGCTTTGTAAATCTCGACCACCTCGGGTTCTTTAACGTGCACCCAAATCTGACCAAACGGGCCTACAACATTTCCGCCTCCATCGGAAATGAAGCCGCCGCAGCCGGTATTCGATCCCGCGACCTGCGGGTCAGTAGCCAAGTACCTTAGCCACTAGATCACTACGGCGGGGCCTTGTTTCATAGTTCACTATTGATGAGCAGATTTGTACACGTAACAGAAAGTGAGTACTTGATTACGGTCACAATCATTTGACTTGAAATGTAGTTGATTGCAGAAGTAAATTACAGCGCAAGAAGTTCAGAGAGCAAATAAATAAATGTAATCGCTTACTTTTACGTTACTTTTCTTGAAAACTTTAGTTGCTTTCTTTTTCTTATCTTTTATTTCCTTTCTTTAATCCCCCTGTGTCACCTCCCGGTAGGGAACCACCGCCTGACACCACTAGGAGTCTCTGCCGACAGTTCTGAACTTTTCGGTACGAGAAATACCATAAAAGACTCATTTTAAAGAACTTGATTATGAAAAAAACAACTGCTTACCGATAATAAACCAGAAAATTTGATTGAATTAGCCAGAAGCTACTTTTTCAAAAGAGCAAAAAATGATATTGTCACGTTACATCGTAACTGCAACCTGTAGGTCATAGCACACAAGAACTTCAAGCTGATTCGATCGACGGCAATATAACTTTATCATTTTTTCTGCAAGTGCTTATTTGTCCTCCTTCAAACGGCGGCACAAACAAGCCTGCCCGCATCTATGGAAATAGTACTTGCAGAACTTGTACCAGTGGCAATATATATATATATATATATATATATATATATATATATATATATATATATATATATATATATATATATTTATATATATATATATATATATTTATATATATATATATATATATATATATATATATATATATATATATTGTCACAGTGCAACGCGAACAAAAGATGACAGCAGCTTACGGCAGCAAAAAGAGCGTATTCAGGATCAGCTGTACAGCAAGATGCCTGCGTCGTTGTCGTCCCGAAAAACCACCTGACCCACACACTAGCTGGAATCTACAAAACATTCCTATCATCGTTCTTTTTCATATAAACACGTGTCACTTGCCCCTCCTTATAAGAGCATCGCCCCGATGCTGATGCAGACGCACAGTATTTTTTTTAACGTGCAGTCAGTCACTCACGTACGGCTTCATACGCACTGCATGAACAAGTTCAGGCTGGTGCTGGCGACACCTCGGGCATTGGGGACTGTCGGAGACAACCTCGTAGGTGACGTTACTTAGCTGGCGCGATACTCAGTATGGCCCGAAATATCGCCTTAGCAGCTTCTCAGACAGTCCACGTTTTCGTACGGGTGTCCAAACCCACACTCTGTCACCGATTTTGTACGTTACAGTTCTATGGCGAGCATTGTAGCAGCCTGCATCGTAGTCTTGTCGCTGGTGGATCCGTAAGCGGGCGAGCTGTCTAGCTTCTTCCGCGCGTTCAGTGAACACGTCGGCGCCTGTGTCGGTAGCGTCCCATTCATGTGGCAACATCGCATCCAGCATAGTCCGTACTTCCCGTCCGTGAAGCAAGCTGAATGGAGTCATGCGAGTCGTCTCTTGTTTAGCCGTATTGTATGCGAACGTGATATAGGGTAAAATCTCGTCCCAATTCTTAGGTTGGACGTCCACGTACATCGACAGCATGTCTTCAATCGTCTTGTTGAGGCGCTCCGTTAGTCCATTTGTTGGCGGGTGGTACGCAGTGGTCTTACGGTGAGTCGTTCCACTAAGCATCAGGACGTGGTCTAAAATAGCTGCCGTAAATGCTGTTCCGCGGTCCGTGATCACGATAGTCGGAGCACCGTGGCGTAGCACAATATTTTCTATAAAAAATCTCGCCACTTCCACTGCGGTGCTCTTTTGAATAGCTTTTGTTTCGGCATACCCGGTTAGGTAGTCTGTTGCGACTATAACCCAGCGATTCCCTGCAGTAGAAGTAGGAAGGGGTCCCAAAATATCCATTCCTATCTGTTCAAACGGTGTACATGGAACCTGTACTGGTTGCAGCTGACCGGCGGGTCTCTTTGGAGGTGACTTGCGGCGCTGGCAATTGATGCAAGTGTGAACGTGGTGCTTGACGGCTGTTGTGAGTCGTGGCCAGTAGTATCCCTGCTGTACTCTTGCCAATGTGCGAGTGTAGCCTAAATGGCCAGACGTCGGCTCATTGTGACATGCTTGGAGCACTTCAGTTCGAAGAGGTGCAGGAATAACGAGCAAATAGGGAGCTCCGATGGACGAAAAGTTTCTCTTGTAGAGGACGCCATTGCGTAAGCAAAACGACGATAATGTCCTTGCAAAGACTCTAGGTGCCCTCGAAGAACGTCCGTCCACGTAATTAATCAAATCAAACAATTCAGGGTCACTTCGTTGTTGTTGGGCAATCGTGGACGCGTCGAGAACACCAAGGAAGGCCATATCGTCGTCGTCAGAAAGAGAAGCTGACTGTACTGGTGATCGAGACAGGCAGTCGGCGTCCGTATGGCGCTTCCCAGACTTGTGTATGACCGTCATATCAAACTCTTGTAACTTCAGACTCCAGCGTGCTAATCGGCTGGTTGGATCTCTTAAATTAGTCAACCAACAGAGGGAATGATGGTCACTTATAACTTTGAAAGGGCGGCCATACAAGTACGGGCGAAATTTCATAACTGCCCAGACCACGGCGAGGCATTCTTTCTCAGTTGTTGAATAATTGGCCTCAGCGCGTGTTAGCGTCCTGCTTGCGTAGGCGATCACTCGTTCCGTGTCTTCTTGCCACTGCACAAGCACAGCTCCGAGGCCTACATTGCTTGCGTCAGTGTGAAGCATTGTTGGCGCTTGTTCGTCGAAGTGAGCAAGCACTGGGGGTGTTTGAAGACGTTGGCGGAGGTCATTAAACGCTGCTTGCTGTTCGTGATTCCACTCAAAGGTGGCGTCGTCTCTAGTGAGGCGAGTTAACGGCGACGCAATCCGTGCAAAGTCGGCGATGAACCGGTGATAGTAGGCGCATAGGCCCAGAAAGCGCCTGACAGCTTTCTTATCGGACGGTACTGGGAACTGTGCCACAGCCGCAAGTTTTTCGGGATCAGGCCGAACGCCGGTACAGCTGACGACATGACCAAGAAACAGCAGTTCTTCAAAACAAAAGTGGCATTTCTCTGGTTTCAATGTGAGGCCTGCGGAGCGTATGCCTCGTAAAAACTTCTAGCCTCTAGAGATGCTCTTCAAAAGTTGGGGAAAACACTATGACGTCGTCTAGATAAACTAAACAGGTCTTCCATTTTAACCCTGAAAGTACAGTGTCCATGAGCCTTTGAAAAGTAGCGGGCGCTGAGCACAGACCGAAGGGTAGAACTTTAAATTCATATAAACCATCCGGCGTCACAAAAGCGGTTTCTTCCCGATCTCTTGGGTCTACCTCGATCTGCCAATATCCACTTCTGAGGTCCATTGAAGAAAAGTAGCGAGCGTTCCGAAGCCTATCGAGAGAGTCATCAATACGTGGAAGCAGATACACATCTTTCTTAGTCACTTGATTCAGCTTCCTGTAATCCACGCAAAAACGCAGGGTACCGTCCTTTTCTTAACTAATACTACAGGCGATGCCCACGGGCTCTGTGATGGCTGAATCACATCATCTTCAAGCATTTTAGCGACTTGTTGCTGTATCACTTCCCGTTCCTTTGGAGCCACACGATAAGGATTCTGGTGTATAGGCCTTGCTACGTCGTGGGTAATTATTCGATGCTTTGTTAGCGGCGTTCGACCGACCCGTGATGTCGATGAAAAGTAGTCCTGGAATTCAGCTAGCAGCTCAAGAAGTCTAGTTCGTTCGTCTCTTGGCAACGTAGTACCAACGTCAAGATTGGGTAGTAATTCTTCTTGAGGTGCTTCGTCTAGGGCTGATAAACTGCCTTGTATTTCTGCAGTAGTGTCAAAGTAAGCGACGGCTGGACCCTTCGGGAGATGTCGGTGCTCAGTGCTGAAGTTAGTGAGCAGCAAGTTTGTGCGTCCAGCAGTGACAGTGACAAGACCTCGAGCAACTGAAATACCATGGCTGAACATCAGTGAGCTTATTTGGTCAGCAATGCCGTCGCCATCACACGGCTCATCCCCTGCCACCGAAACAAGCGTACATGATCGTTGCGGGACGACCACATTGTCATCCGTCAGACGCAAAGGCCCTGAACAAGACGTATGTCTCAGCTCTGAACAATCGACTAAAGTAGGGCTGTTGTTGCGAAATGTAATGACACTGTCAGAGATGTTGATCACGGCGCCATGTTCTCTCAAGAAATCCATTCCGATAATCAGGTCTTTACAGAAGCCTATCGAGGGAGTCATCAATACGTGGAAGCAGATACACATCTTTCTTAGTCACTTGATTCAGCTTCCTGTAATCCACGCAAAAACGCAGGGTACCGTCTTTTTTCTTAACTAATACTACAGGCGATGCCCACGGGCTCTGTGATGGCTGAATCACATCATCTTCAAGCATTTTAGTGACTTGTTGCTGTATCACTTCCCGTTCCTTTGGAGCCACACGATAAGGATTCTGGTGTATAGGCCTTGCTGCGTCATGGGTAATTATTCGATGCTTTGTTAGTGGCGTTCGACCGACCCGTGATGTCGATGAAAAGTAGTTCTGGAATTCAGCTAGCAGCTCAAGAAGTCTAGTTCGTTCGTCTCTTGACAACGTAGTACCAACGTCAAGATTAGGTAGTAATTCTTCTTGAGGTGCTTCGTCTAGGGCCGATAAACTGCCTTGGATTTCTGCAGTAGTGTCAAAGTAAGCGACGGCTGGACCCTTCGGGAGATGTCGGCGCTCAGTGCTGAAGTTAGTGAGCAGCAAGTTTGTGCGTCCAGCAGTGACAGTGACAAGACCTCGAGCAACTGAAATACCATGGCTAAATATCAGTGAGCTTATTTGGTCAGCAATGCCGTCGCCATCAAACGGCTCATCCCCTGCCACCGAAACAAGCGTACATGATCGTGGCGGGACGACCACATCGTCATCCGTCAGACGCAAAGGCCCTGAACAAGACGTATGTCTCAGCTCTGAACAATCGACTAAAGTAGGACTGTTGTTGCGAAATGTAATGACACTGTCAGGGATGTTGATCACGGCGCCATGTTCTCTCAAGAAATCCATTCCGATAATCAGGTCTTTACAGCATGAAGCGAGAACGACGAACGTCGCCACGAAAGTAGAGCCACCGATGTCGAGCCTTGCTGTGCACATTCCAACAGGCATCAGTAATTGGCCGCCTGCCGTCCTTAAGTGAGGTCCCGTCCACGCTGTCTTTACTTTCTTGAGGCGTACGGCAAGGTCATCACTGATAATAGAGAAGTCAGCCCCGGTGTCGACTAAAGCTTTGACTTGCTGTCCATCCACAAGAACGGTAAGGCCCGGGGTCACGGTTTCGTCGGTATTACGTCTTGTCGGCTTTACAGCGTGCTGAGGTGGGAGTAATGGGGGCTTTTTTTCTTCGTCTTGACAGCCTGCAACCTTACCCCCTGAGGTCGCCGCCTTCAGTTTCCCCAGTGTGGGCTGGGTGACCTCGCTCCTCTGGTGTCGGCAAAAGTGCGGCGCTGAAACGAAGGTGACTGGGCAGGAGAAGGAGAGCGTGGTCATTGTCGGAAGACCGGCTCGTAATCAGTTGTAGCCTCGTCATCATTGTTACGGCGGCCATCGAATGGATATCGAGGTACCGGAGGTCCTTGAGAACCGACATCTCCACGGCGGGATACGTACTCGTTGGCATGTCGAATGTCAAACCGTGGCCTGAGAGGGCGCGACGGATCGGCGCGGTGCCAGCAATAGCGGGCTATGTGGCCTACACCTCCGCAGTTGAAACAGAGTGGACGCCTGTCGGCAGTGCGCCAGGTGTCTGTTCGGCGAAGCTGTGGTTGCCGTGATGACTCCTCACGCGACGAAGGCCATGGCAAGCCAGAAGACGACTGGTCGTACTGGGGCTGGATGGATGGGCGCCACGATGTCTCCCCTTGTGGTGGTGACCAAGGAACAGTTGCAGATGGCGGGTAGTATCAAGGCGGAGCGGGTGGGGAGCTTCGAAGGGCGGCGGCGTACGTCATGGGTTGTTGTTCGGGGGCAGGATCAGCTGTCGAGAATGCTTGGCGGATTTCGTCACGGACGACTTGAGCGACGGATACCATGGGTGTATCCACTACCGGAGTCCGCCGCCTTTGCAATTCTTCACGAACAATCTCTCTAATCATGTCACGTAAGGAGCTATGACTGTCAAACGTCACAGCGGCGGCCTGAGTTTGGGGGCTGCTGCACAAGTGGTCATATTGTCGGCAGCGTTGGTGAAGGGCCCGCTCGATAGCCGACGCTTCTTTGATGAAGTTCTCTACAGTGCTTGGCGGGTTGCGCAGAAGTCCGTCGAACAGCTGCTCTTTCACGCCACGCATGAAGTAGCGCAACTTCCTATCTTCAGTCATCTGCGGGTCAGCCCTCCGAAATAAACGTGTCATGTCTTCGGCGAACATGGCGACCGTTTCATTGGGTTTTTGAACCCTTAGCTCTAGTAGTTGGTGGGCGCGGTCACGTCTGTCGACATTGGCAAAAGTTTCAACCATCTTCTGGTGAAAGTCGGTCCATGTGGACAGGTTGCCTTCTCTGTTCTCGTACCAAGTACGAGCGCTGTCATCGAGATAGAAGTAGGCCCGGCCGAGCTTTTCCTGAGCAGACCAGTGGTTGATCTTCGCAACACGGTCGTATTGGTCTAACCAGTCTTCTACATCTTCGTGTGCGCCACCACCAAAGCGTTTAGGCTCCAGCGATTGAAAAAAACGTTACCTGGGATGGAGCGGGAGCACTGGTGCCGCGAAGTACAGGCTGGGGGCTGGTGTTAGCTATTTCTAGATGTCTGGTAGAGGTTTTCTGCGAGGTGTTGCAGTCTGGAGGAATACCTCATAGCCGACGACTGAATCGACGGACAGGGGTTGCAGTAGGCACGTCCGGGCTGGATGAACGGCTCCCACTAGGACTGTGAAGCATAGGGCAGCGTCACGGCCCAGCTCCTCCACCAGTGTCGCAGTGCAACGCGAACAAAAGATGACAGCAGCTTACGGCAGCGAAAAGAGCGTATTCAGGATCAGCTATACAACAAGATGCCTGCTTCGTTGTCGTCCCGAAAAACCACCTGACCCACTAGCTGGAATCTACAAAACATTCCTATCATCGTTCTTTTTCATATAAACACGTGTCAATATATATATATATATATATATATAAATATATATATATATATATATATATATATATATATATATATATATATATATATATATATATATATATATATATAATGCTGGATGCCCGTCTTCTGTGCAATGCACGTTAAAGAACCTCAGGTGGCCGAAATTATCCGAGGCCCCTCTACTACGGAGTCTCTTGATAGTCCGAGTCTCCTTGGGCCGTTGAACCCCATAAACAAAGTTTCCATGCGGAACCCGCTTCTTACACCGTCAGAAAACTTCTGCCTTTCATATCGTTTATTAATGACCAGTCATGGTCAGTATAACGCAGTGAGTTCATGCTGTACATCATATTCTTTCCTCATTACCCACCGCCGAATATAGCATAGGCTTATGTCCGGCCTAGGTTATATACATTGTGTTAACAGCATATGCCGAGCATCGTTACGGTCACTTCCGAACCACGAGAAAAGCAAGTAATCGCAGTACAATCGGCCCATTATCCTAACCCTGATCGCTTTCATATAGTGCGGCCTACCTTCTATACACTTTCTCGCGTCTCAGTGTTACAAGACAAAAGGGTATACATGAACCAGCAGGGTTATCTTACCCTTAACAACGTTACCAGGGTCGGCTGTGTTTCCTTGAGGAGATGCTGCTGCCATCTCGTAACATTATGGGCATACGCTTTGAACGTACTGTGTTGCCTCGTTTGGTGCTAAAGCTTCCTGTCGTTCACGTATACAAAACACTAAGCCACTGTAGCGACGCTTTCGCAAGAAACTGGGAACATCAGATAAGGCCGTTGAGGTGGCCGAAAGTTTTGGATGAACGCGAAAGTAATGTACGGGAGCCATTCGGCCAGATGGGACCCATTTGGTTTCGGTGTGAGCTGTGCTTGCGAAAGGCTCCGGTGGCTCTGCCTGCATCAAGCGGCCTTGGGAATGGACCTTGGTTATATACATGACGCCAGCTATCGAAGCAGATCTAATCATTCAACTCTTATGGTTCTCTTACTCGTCTGTGTAGCTTCAATGCAGGCCTAGGTGCCATAGAGTTTCTTAATATACACTAGAGGGGAGTCTGGCGCTAGTGTCTATATGGGAGCTGCAACACACTGCGCTTCAGCGAGCATAGTAATGATGGGTAGTACACACATTTGTCTAATTTTCGTACTTCTGGCCTGCTTCTGGCTCCGTGTGTGTTCGTGTGGCTTGAAGCTGTTTTTTTTTTCACGAAAACATAAATGAGCAAATGTTCACCGTTTGCGCTTCACAACCTTATATTCTTTTAGGCTTACCATTTTGAATCAAGTCACTAAGTTCCAAAGGGTTCGTTCTTTCTTTCGAAACAAAACCGTAACCAGCAATAAACGAAGCCGCAAGTACGATTCGCCGCCCGCAAGAACGAAGACTAGGCAAATGTGTGTACTACCCATCATTCCCATGGTCGCTGTACGATCGCAGCACCAGAGTGCCCTCTAGTTAATTTTGGGAAACTCTATGCTAGGTACATTGCGGAAACTGTTGCAAGCAACTATAGAAAATGCTTCTCGTGGTAATGAAGTGTATTATGCGGGAATTCGGAAGTGAGTTCTGAATCAAGCTCTCATTCGTTTCCTTTCTCGCTTGGCGCATTCAAAAGCATAAATTTCGGTCAAGCGACATGAACGCGAATTCTCGATGCTTTGTTTTCTCAACTTCTATATAGAAAGTTGTGACATGTAACATCATATCTCTATATTATCACATCTTGGAACGAGGGGTTTGCCGTACTCAATAAAATACAATTTTAGAATTATATCTATCACCTATCGTATCTAAGCTAATAGACTCGGTAAGCCAATATGCGTCATATATCCGTACACATGCGTCAATATGCGTCATACATGTGTCGTCATCGAATGCACGTCACCAAGAGCTTTCTATCGATATGTTGTGAGTCGCAATTATTTTACATACCTAAAAATATTTTTTACCAATAACAATGAATTCTCAAGATCGTACATGAAACACCAAACGCATTCAGCAAGCCAGGCAAGACGACGCATGCCGCGGCAAAAATACACTGTGTTGTTGAGAGGGAAAAATTTAAAGGAGCCCCCGTTACATTCAAAATTAACACAGTAAAGAGACAATATGTACAGGGTTGAATAAGAAAGTTGTAGATTGTTTTGCAAAACGTCCAAATTGATAGTTTCGAACTTTATATCTGTTAAGTATTAGTGTTTTTCTGCTAATTATAAATGCCCGTGAAATGCAAAAAATACCACGTGACAAACCCGCTCGTGCGCCTGTGCGCACGATGATTCTAGTGCTCTCTAACGTTCCGCGTACGAACTACCATAGCATTGGCCCCGTTGTGCTGTCTCGGCAGGGCCGCAACGATAGTGGTCGCTTTACGATGAACACGTTTTGCCATCGGCCACAAAAGCGATAACTGCTGTGACTGCTTATCGCTGTCATGAACCGGTGTGAGAGAAGCGTGTCGTTTGCACGCGAAACGTTAGCGAGCGCTAGAATCATCGTGCGCACTGACACGCGAGGGGGTTCGTCAAGTGGGATTTTTTTTTCGTATTTTGTGAGCATTTGTAATCAGCAAAAAAACACGCACACGTAACAGATATAAAGTTGAAAACTATCTATTGGGACGTTTTGCAAACCGATCTACAATTTTCTCATTGAAATTCTTTATCCATCCTCGTTCCTTCAAAAGTTAGTTGATTAAACAGATCTAATTGAACAAAATTTAAAAACACAAATAGTCTGACTAACTTCAGGCAACGGTGAGCAACATGCATTTGGTCGCGTCGAAATTACGTATCCTGGTATATTTTAAAACTGTGGCTAAAGTTACGTGGGACACTGTATATAGCTGCTGCATGATACACGATCAGCTAAGCTTCGCAATCTTGTGTCACCTGTGTGTCGTGTGCCATAAAGCCTCGCTCATCATCGTCATTATCATTATACTCCTCACAATCATCAGCCTGACTACGCCCGCTTCTGGCCAAAGTACTCTCCCATGTTCCGCCAATCAACACGGTCCTGTGCTTTCTAGCTGCTTCCACGCTATGCCTGCCAACTTCTTAACCTATTTTGCTCACCTAATGTTCTGTCTCTTCCCCGCGCGTTTACCTTCTCCTGGAATCGAGTCAGTGACCAGTGGTCATCCTGTTTACGCGCTACGTGCCCCGCCCACGTGCATTTCTTCTTCTTGATTTTAACTATGATATCCTTACCTCCCGTTTGTTCCCTCACCAACTCTACTCTCTTTCTGTCTCTTAAGATTGCTTCATCAATTTCTTTTCAATATTCGCGCTCATCATACACCTTCACAAAGTTAAATGACTCCTCATATATTTAATTGTTTTTTTTTACTGCCACGTTTTACACCATCACAACTACGCGATGGTACTATTACTCGCTTTATAGCCTGCGTAAATATCTTGTTAGTTGCCCGGGCTGCTTTCGCAAGGGCTTGTTGGACGGTTTCTTGATTGACTCGTAATTAATTAGAGCTCCCGGAAATCACTTACCTTGAGGGTAGCGGCCAGCGGTGCCGGAAGCTGGGCTCCGCAATGACTGACGTTGACGGCGATGGCGAGGAGGGAGAACAGGACGTGTGGATGAGACAGCACCTCCGTTCGAAAAAGAAAAGAAAAAAGTGAAGACAGTTATCTCGACCATCAATGACACAACGAAGCCTCCTCGTATCAATTTGTGGTTTTCTGCTGCACATACGTTTTATTTTGTTCTATTTCTTCTTTTATCACCACATGCATTGTAACGCTATAGGCGTGTGTGAAAGTCAGGTTGGTCCGCCAAGTCTTTTGCAGCGTACACACTAACTAAAGGGAGCAACGCAGCTGAGTGAAGTGTGCGCACGAGTTTCGTAAGTCCAAGCTTACTTCTCCGAGTGAATAAAGCATCGTTACTACTATAATGAACAAATTTGTCGCAAGCCGAAATTCGGTGAATGTGTCTGTTCTAACCAAACGCATACACACGAGCAAAGTTTGCTAGTAAAGTGTTGGAGACGCAGTCTCCCACTGAAGAATACGGAGGGTTAAAAAGTTGGTGATTGGGGGGGGGGGGGCGACGTAAAAATCGACTTGGTTGGTTTCCAGCGTGGACCAAGTTTACAGCAGGGATATTCAAGTAGATTATCGTGATTCAGTAGCGTTGCATACTGGTAGAAGCGCTGAAGCAATGTCGTACGTATCCATATTTATGCCATTTCTAGAAAGGTAACGAACACTTAACAAATTTTGCAATATGTCGTCGTAGAACCACTGAACACCACCTGATACACATTGTTACTATAGAAATCATAGAGACCCGTCGTTTGCAAGGGTTCAACAAATTGCCCTCTCCTGAATAATTGAATAAAAGCACACACACACACATGATAAATAAATAAATAAATATATATATATATATATATATATATATATATATATATATATATATATATATATATATATATATATATATATATATATATATATATATATATATTAAGAGGCATTGTGGTTGAGTGGCCGTAGCGTTGCATATAGTCCAGTAGATCCTCCGTGAGCGATCACAACGTGGTTTATTTCGACGTTTCCGCCTAGAGTCTGGCCTTCATCAGGATTGGTGGTGGTGATTAGAAGAGAGGAAAGACGCCTAATTTCTGCAGCCCGTTAGGGAGCACGGCGCAGCGTCTTATGGGAGGGGGGGGAGGGGGGAGGAAAAAGAGAGAAGATGAGGATACAGTTTGTTGGTGCTCAGCTTTATAAAATCTTGAATCAGAGAAGGAGAGAGAGAAAAAAACGAAAAAAGAAAGAAAGAAAGAAGAAAAAAAATTGCCCGCAGCTTCCCTCGGGAGAACACTGAGGAGGATGCGGAGCATATAATTGGTTAACGGGGTGTTAAAGTGCGACTTACTTGGGTCGATGGCTAAATTGGTTAACGTGGTTGTGAAATGGGGTCTTAAATTGCGACTTACTTGGGTCGATGGCTAAATTGGTTAACGTGGTTGTAGGAGGGGGTGTTAAATGAGTGAACACGTACACACGTATGCGAAAGGGCGGCGCTGGTCGAAGGGACGTCGATCATTGTGTTTGTGGATTCGTTGGAATTCATTTCACCGCGACCTTGGACGTCGACGCGCCGTACAAACCAACCGACGAGCGGCAACTGAGCGAGCGAGCACCGACCTTGAGTATATATACAGCTCGACGGCGCATGCACTGTCAGCTGTTGAATGTTCTCGAAGCGCGACGCCACATGCGCGTCCACTGGAGAATCAGGAGAATTGTAGATGTCGAACGCGGTATGTAAAGGAGGAAGGGTGCACAGATGGTGGAGGAGTGAAGCACGCGCGGTGTGTAGAGGAGGAAGGGATGCACAGATGGTGGAAGAGTGGGCGACGGCGCATGCGCGCGCGTCAGCTGTCGAATGTTCGAGAAGCGGTGCGGAAGGCGCGGACGGCGCACTACAAGGCGCGAGTATAAGATGCTTCCGCATCTAAAAGAAGAAAAAGGAGAATATAAGGTGGACACCCCCGGGCGCCCCCTTTCGCTCTTCATTCCCCTTCACACTCCATCTCTCTCCCTTTTCTCCTTTTCACCTTTAGGATGTCTGCGGTCTGTGTATTCTTCCTTTTACTAACGCATTATTCCCGACCAGACAGCGCCTCCTGGCTCTGGTGGTTCGGTGTGGGGAAAAAAGAGCTTTTTAAAGAAGTTTAAGCCTTTAACTACTCAGCACCCCGTCGATATCTCGTCGTAGAAAGAGGGGCGCCGTGTATTGCCGCAGAGGCCGGCAAGTGGGTGCAATGGCGATTCTTGCCCGCTTCTGGATTACTCGTGCAGTAGGGGCCTCCCGACTGTGCACAGGGTTGCTGTTGGGCATGTCACGTTTGACACAATTGATTGTATAGTGAGGTAAAAACAGAAAACAGACGACAGCTGTACTTAGGAAGAGTAGTTACACTTGGAATGATTTTGAGTTGTCCAGTGCCCTTCGCAGCTGCAGTGCCATGCACTCAGTTATTTTTTCATTATTGCCGTTAGTGTTTTCTAATGCTTTAATTGCTGCAGGTGTACCCAGATTCTCATTTCTTCCTCTATCGAGGGTGTTACATCGGTGTATAAGGTATGACTCTCCTTGTTCACGTTCTCGGTTATTTAAACCCCGCCTCTAAGAGCGTTACTGATAGTTTGTCGGATGCATGGTCGGGAAGATTGAGATGTTTTGATTGGTGTAGATTTGGGGCTGATTTCGCATGGGCTCTGCGATTATTGAAGCGAATACTAAAAGGTGTTCCGATGTACTGCATACTACACACGTTGCATTCAAGTAGGTACACCACATTAGAGGAATCGCATGTTAGGTTTCCTCGTATGTTAATCGAAAACTTGGGTTGTGTGCTGGTTGTTTTGTGTGTTTCTCGCATCACTTTACTTACAAGACATCGTGACTTTAAACAAGGTCGGCATGAATTATTACGGGTTGAGGTATTGAATTGAAAGTGGACAAGTGTGTCTTTGAGTTTGCGTGGTCGTCGGTAAACGACACCAGGAGTGGATGGGAATGCGCGTTTCAGACGTCCACTTTGTTCCAGAATGTTGTAATGTCGTTTAAGGATTTTGTTTACATTGGGGAAATTTGTGCTGTAAGTTAAGCAGAGGTTTGTTCGTTGTGGGTCTCCTTGCCGTGGTCGCTTCATATATATATATATATATATATATATATGTATATGAGAGAGAGAAAGATACATTCAGTGACGACGTTAAGTTTGCCACATGGTTTCACCGAAATAAAACTGTGGTTTAACTCGATCCACTTCTGACTAAACATACTCTGGAAGTTTTGTGTCAGATTGCGACAATATTTTCTAAAATAAACGTCAACTAATTGCACCTTATCTTGAGAAAAAAGCGTAAACAAGGTGCACTTTTCATGCTATTGGGGTATGGTTTACAGAGCTTGAACTAAAACAAAAAAACACTAAATGAATAACTGCAGTAAATATTATGCAAAAACTGAGCAGTTTAGGTTTTTTGCATAAAAATTATGCTGTATAGCTGCCTTAATAATGCGAACACAGACCTTTGCGTTGGAAACGTGAATCTC